>NW_012192587.1:71463-77307 GCF_000956335.1 Plasmodium fragile | reverse complement strand
TGGCAAGTTGACCCCTACAGCTGGTGGCAAGTTGACCCCTACAGCTGGTTGCAACTTGGCCTCCTCCACTACCTTCCTGTTTTCCCTCTCCCCCATGGGGAAGTAGAACAGAATGCTTTTCATGCCACGGGCGTGGAGCGCATCGCCGCTGACTACGTCGGAGCACATAATTTGAATGCCCCTGAGTTGGGTCAAGCTGCTAGTCAGAGTATCGAAAGTGTAAATCACTTTGAAAAAATATACAAAAAAATTGTCTGTGTAATGAGTGAGCTGAATTCTCTTGCTGACCCTGGCGACCTTTCCCCTGCCAAAGTATTTCAGCGGATGCACATGTTCGCCCTCCATATTGAAAAAAAAATACACATGTAGACCCTTGGCTTTGAGCTTTTGAATCCTTAATCGGATATACAACTGCTTGGTCATAAAATAAATGAGAAAATAAAAATCGTTAATGTATTGGAAGCGTACTCCATAGTTCACACTTATATGTATGCACTTTTTACCATCAATTGGATCGGTATCTTTTTTTTTTAATTTTATTAAAGTGGCTTCCGGCAGGTCATCACAAGGTACGGGAGAATCATTCTTGTCCACAGGCAAATTATAAATGTTGAAATGAATAAATTCACCATTTAAATAATTTAACTGTCTTAATACGTCCATGTAGTGTTCGTTTTTTTTGTAGAAAAAGAAGAATTTACTTATCGGGTGAATGACCTGATCGAAGAAGGTGTTTGTTATGTCTTCCATGTTGGCTCGGTTGGCTTGGACAAACTTGTTAAAAATGGAGTCCACACGTGGATCCCTTTTGTTCTTCATGGCGTTCAGGAAATACTCATCGGAGGGGCTGCGAGTGGTGCAGTCAGAAGATGCATTAACCTGGTTGCGTCCCGCGACAGCGGAGGCGACATACTCATCGAACAGATTTTCCAAGTCTTCGAAGTTGAATGGGGCGTTCTGTGTTGTGTGCCCCTCAGCGGCGTAATTGCCTTCCTTCACTAAACCGTCCCCCTGTTCGGTACCGGCCCCTTCATTGTGATCACCCGTAACAGA
Source organism: Plasmodium fragile (assembly GCF_000956335.1). Taxonomy (NCBI): domain Eukaryota; phylum Apicomplexa; class Aconoidasida; order Haemosporida; family Plasmodiidae; genus Plasmodium; species Plasmodium fragile. The sequence goes on along the minus strand of NW_012192587.1, from coordinate 76,254 downwards.
ACTCACATCGCATTGCTCTAACGAGCGTTGCTTCTGAACATTATTTTGTGAAGTGGTACTGCAGGCAGCTTCCTGACCGTTTATGTCCCGCCCGGAGAAATACTTGCCCATAATAAATATACAAAAATGATGATAATAATCGAAAAATAAAAAACGTTTTTTGCAAAACTTAACAGCTTTCCTAGACATTATTAAGTTGGAGGAAATTCCTATGGACACACTAAGGTTGGTTAAGTTGTAAATATCTTCCGCGATTTGTTTAGCCTTTATGTAAATGTCTTGCTCATTTTCGTAAAATAATTGAACGATTGACTCATCGACTGAGTGTACCCTCACATTTCTTGAGTAATTCATGAGGATGAGTAGAAACAAATAACTACACCTTAGGATGTTGCAAAAATTATACTTGATATAACGTATATTGTCTTTATGCATTTTGGTGATTTCCCATTTTACCATCCCGTTGCTGATTTTGTTTTTCTTCCCCCAATAATTGGTAGCACTTATAATGCTATAACTCTCCTCCTTCTTCAAGCTGTGACATACACATAATATTTCGTGGTTGCCCATTTTTTTTTTCATGCCATGCTGATCACTTGCATTTTTCACACTTGCACTTAGGAAGTAGTTGTCGAAGTCAATGTACAGGTAGACGCACTTCCTCCTGTCGTTTTCGTTTATGTCCTCAAATTTAAAAAATTCACGACTTATATATTTCCAATTTCCCAGAATGTACATCCTGGAGTTGTATAGGTAGGCCTTGATGCTTTCGATTAGTTTGTCCGAGGCGTATCCCTCGCTGAGGGGGTGATTAGAGCCGTTTGCACCTTCTCCTGTGCTGCCTGCTTCTCCCCCTCCGTCTGCACTTATAACATCATCGCTGTTGCGTGTGGACACCTCGGCTTGCTCCCCCTCACGTGATGTCGACCCCATGGAAGAAGCAACTTCGTCGCTATCCTTCTTCTTCAACACAGTGTCGAAGAAAAAATGAAGCATATCATTTTCCCATACGTTCTTCACCTTTATATTCAATTCGCTCTTTTTCTTAATCCAGTTAATTTCCGTCTCATTCAGGTGACTCAATATTCTATACTTCCTCGAAAATTCTTCAAACGTGTTCTTGTTGATGTACAAATTGGGACTTACATTGGGAAAGGCGTTTTCTTCTAATTCCTTCTTCAGGTAAATCGTGCGCAACCTTCTGAAATACTCAGAGCAGTTACACACAATGTAGTTCTTTAAATTTTTGTAGCTCATGTGCATGTTCAGCATTAGCAAATGTTTGTCGATCGGTATGTGATCTGTGAGTCTTTTACCTGAAGAGGAGTCATCAGCCAGTACACCCTTCTGAGGAGAATCTGCCACAATACATTCTTCTCCCCCCTTGCGATGATCCAAAACAGGGGTACAATTCCGTGAATGTACATTGGAAGCAACTAACGACGGCACCTCCCCACCCACGCTCCGCCTCCTCCTGCTCTTCTTGACGGGAAAGAACTCAGTTATTTGCCTACTGTTATAACGCAGTACTGATGGTAAGTAGGACTGTTCAGGAAGTCTGCACTGAAATTTGACACAGTCGAAAATGTACTTATCTACTACTATAAAAATTTTCGACTTTTTAATTGCTTTTTTATAATCCATATATTTCTTTGACCCTAACGCCATATTGTTGCTAATTATGTGAGTCACCTTACTTGTTAATGCATTATGTATAACCCCCCCATTTTGTACAATCATTATTTCGATCTGCTCTTTCTTGTTTATGTAGGAAGCATGCACATTTCTCTTTCTCGTTTGTACCGTTTCGTACCTTTTCACGAAGGTATCAAACTCATTCCTATCCCTACTTGTATGAGTACCTTCCAAAATTTTTGCCAAATCGTACTGGTTGCTTTTTGTGGGAGTCTTGTCTAAACTCATGTCTGCTTCTTCGATGTGGCGATCGTGTAGCTTCGTCAACTCTGGCCTTTCATAATCACTACTTCCAAAATTAACATAATTATTCCCACCACCCAAGTCGCTGTTGTTATAAGGCGTAATACATTTCGATTGACTACTGAAGTTGTTGTAGTACCTATATACTGTCTTCTCCTCTGCATGGTTCGTGAAATTATTCCATTCATCCTGCGGGCCCACTTTGTACCCATCTCCCCTGTACAGTGTGGTCATTTGGCAAGGGCTTTCCCCCTGGACCCCTTCATCCTTGTTATGGCTCTTATCACACGTGTTGTAAAGTGAAAAGAAACTTACAAAATCGTCAATGTAAAAATTGCAATTGGTGAACAGCTGGCGCCTGTTCCTCGAGTCTTCACGTTTATTCTTCTTATCACTTCCTTCCGCTTGCTCTATCTCTGCGCTATATTTTTTGTTGTAATTCAGAGGTGTTAGTTCCTCCTTTCGCCACATGTATGTGCTGAAGCTCCTCGAACCTCCATACTCCAAGTCCATTTTGCAGGGGCATTTTGCGTGCACGCAGAGCACCGTGAAAAGGGACCTTTGAAAGGGACAAAAAAACAACGTCTCACCAACAAAACAGATCCGCGCTTGATAAAATTGACCCTAGAGTGAAAACAGGGATGCGGGGGGAGAAACCGAAGACGCGAGAACAACGCCTTCGTTTTGTCAAGCCATGTGCTCCGCAATGGCGCCAATCAATTGCGCAAAAAAAGAAGTTTCGCAGAGTTGCGTCCGTCCCCGTTCACAACGCCACAACAGGGGCAAATTGTTCCGTCTCCTGCGGACGTGGCTTCCCCACAGCTTGGGATCTATTGCGAGCAACGGTTGCGATAATATGCAAAGCGCGTCATCAATATAAAAACCGCGTCGTCAATGTACAGGGCTGCAAAAAGGGACGCAGAAGCAGAGGCATGCTTTCGCCCCCAAGTGACATTCCAAGCACGTCACAACTCTTTCTTTCCGTTGCTCAGTAAAAAAAAAAAAACAAAAAAAAAACAACAGTTGCTCCAACGGTGCGCGGAGCATTTACCAAGCTGCTTGTGCCCATACGCATTTAATACATATAGGAGTAAATGCAACTCATCTGGCACCACGACAAATTATTTTTTTTTTTTATAAAAAAAAAAAAGGGGGCAAAACGGGAACAGAACAGAACAATAAACGGGAACAGAACAGAAAAATAAACGGGAAAAAAACAAGCAAAACAACGGGAAAAAAACAAGCAAAACAACGGGAAAAAAACAAGCAAAAAAACGGGAAAAAAACGGAGAAAATATGGGAAAATGGATATTTATATATATAATACGCACAATGGTATATTTATATATAATACCCCCAGGCGCCAAATTAACAGTCAACTACAGAGACACAAAAACAAAAAAAAAACAAAATTCAATGCTGTGGAAACAAGTGTCATTGTTATAGAAAATTAAACTGTGCGCAGTGTTTCTCATATGTGTTTGCAAATAAAAACTTGCTAAAATGTGATACAGGAAATTCTCGCCATTTTGTGTGAAGAGAATTACACTGTGTAGTTTCTCCCTGTTCAATTTTCAGGGGCGGGGAGAGAGGGCTTTAATTTTCTAGCATTTATGCTATCTTATAATGTACACATGGTTACCCGTTCTGCAGATAATATACACATATATATATATGCTTATTGTTCATTCATTTTTTTTTTTAAGTTTCCATTTTTAACTATGTCCTTTTGGGGAAAACTTAATACACAAAAGTCAATTTTGCTTTTTATTGTTTTATTTTTTTAATATTATTTTTTTTTCCCTTTAGAGATGTTTAAAAAAAAAAAAAAAAAAAAAAAAAAAAAATTGCATCGTTTCGCTTCGTTGCCCTCGCTTTGACCGAGCACTTCGGGGGATAACTCTTTTTAACGCTAATCTCATCGTTTGATATTTTTTTACGTACATATCGATTCCCCGATCTGTGGAAATTATTCTCTAGGACGAGCTCTTTCCCCTGCGTGTCTGCGCATATTGTATTTCACATCGTCCTTGACAAACTGTATATGCTTAACCTCCGCACTTGCAACGAGTGTACACATGCAAATTTTGTTAATGTATTCTGGTCAAATTGTTCACACGAAAGAGCTCTCGTCGTTTTCGCCATGAGCTAGTCGTACCCCACACATGTACATTATATATATGTATGTACGTGTGTTTATACATACGCCATGTGCGCACAAGAACAAACATAATTCGAAACGGGTATAATGACCTTCCTGTCGCCCCCTTCTTAAATCTGCCCTTTTTCATTCTTGCCAAATAAAGATGAATTTACTAGCCATTGTTTTGACGAGACATGTAGATGATATCATTTTCCTTTGTTCCGCCACCGACTTTAATGAGTAAGGAAGACAGGGACAGCGGCCCCCTCTGCACGGCACAACTTATAATGACGCACGTTACGTGGCCATAATATGGCTCACGTGCAGTAGCTGCCCAAATGGATCTCCCCTGTTAACCCGCATTTCCGCAGAGTGCATATATGAGTAGTTGGGTCCCTGTTCCGCCCCGCCACACACACTTTGCTACCTCCGTCTCTGCACTCGATCTCCTTTATTATTTCAACCCTCCCCTCCCCCTTCGATTTCGATTTCGCATTATGCAGTTATTCTTTTATCAAGAAGAAGGCCTTCAAAGAAGCTGTGTTTTTTGTAGCGAGGACCATTCCGTCAAGGGTTGGCAAAGACGGCGATAATGTCTTTGCAGCTATTGGGCTGTACCACCCCACTCCAATGCATTATAAAAAGCACCCACACGTGTGTCTTTTCTCTAATAATCCTTTTGCCATTACCCCCCCCCCCCCCCCCCCCCC
>NW_012192587.1:63483-67848 GCF_000956335.1 Plasmodium fragile | reverse complement strand
TCATCCTGTTACCAAATCGACACCTACACTCTCCGGGATTTGGCACACAAATTGACAATTTTTGGCAAAAAAAAAAAAAAAAAAAAAAAAAAAAAAAAGCCAATCCCAGCTTGTCACTCCAGCGTGCGGGTTATAAAATTTTTTTTTTTTTTTTTTTTTTTTTTTTTTTTTTCCCTCCATTTTGTGCGTTGCAGTTTGTTAAGGGGTGGATAACAGGAGGGACATTTCTTTTTCCTTTTTATTTTTTTTTTTTTCTGACAGAGTGGCCTTTTACATGATTTACGAAATTTACATGGACTTTATTCGCACCGTTCCGAAAGATGTGTGGTCGGCAGTAAATCAGGACAACAAAATTTCTTTTAATTTGAATTCATATCTGTCCAAGTATAAGGTGAGTCATATTGAGAACGCTTCCAAAAAGAAGAAAAAAAACGAAACAGTTCCCTCCCCAACATGTGCATAGTTAACTCGTTTTCCACGAAGCAGTATAACCTGTATGCATGAACAGGAATAAACACTGGACCAGTGATCTTCTTCCCCCTCTCAGGACCCCCTGACGTGTGATGCCATAGCTAACACAAACATGAAAATCAGCGAAAACATTGTAAACGTGAAAGAGATGCATTGGAGGCGCGTATCTGTCTGGGCCCCTTCTCGGATGGCCCAACAGGCATATGCGTTGTCCTTTTTCGTTTTATGTTATGTGTGCAATATGGACGGGGACGGAGGAATCCACCATCTTGACTAAGTTTTGCCCTTTTGAGGCGTCAATAAGAATGCACACACTGTATATTATTTTTTTTGTTCCTTTTCCGCCTCTTCCTCCCTCCCCTGTTGCGCAGGAAAAAGTGAGAACAACTATGGACGCACTCATCAGGAACAGGGAAAATTTGGATGTCCTCGTCGACAAGAGCAAGGATCTTTCGAGTAAATACACCACATCGTTATTCTCCCCTTTGGACAAGGGGCAAAGAGGGGGCCTATATATTTCAGGCCATGATCATGTCCATATGTTCTCCTTGCACAGCTTTCTCACGCAGCTAGTTCTTTAACGACTTAATTTCTTCGATCCATGCACACGGATGTTTTTCCCTTTTTTTTTTTTTTTTTTTTTTTTTTTTTTTTTTTTTTTTTTTTTTTTTTTTTTTTTTTTTGCTCAGCTACGACTAAGCAGTTATTTAAGCAAAGCAAGAAACTTAAAAGGAGACAGTGTTGCAGGATTATGTAATTTTTGATTCATTTTTTTTTTTCAAGTACGGGCATTTTCCCCGTCACTTTTCTTTTTTTTTTTGTCATTTTTGTTCCGCGATTGTTTTTGCACATGGAAAGTTACCTTTGGCCAATTTTGATTTGCGCCCTATAGAAAAAAAAAAAAACTCTTTTTAATTAAAAAAACAAACAACACATATATGTAAATATAAATGTATATAACTTTGCAGATTTACTTTTTCAAAATAGGACATGCACACCGATTCGTTGTAGTAAGTCTACATTTTTTTTTTTGCTGCTCCTGCGTCCTCTTGGAATGAAGGAAGAGGGCGCCTTGCTGGAACGGCTGTGTGGGATTTGAGTGGATACGTGCGTAACTGTGGGGGTAAAAAAAGGAACGGAAAAAAAAGACAGTGTTTCTAAAAAGTGATGTTGCTTCGAAAAGCAGTTGCTGGTTCGCCAAAAATATGCCCATGATAACTGTGCAGTCTGTCACACACTGCTCCGTTGTGCAGACACGCGACAAGCACAAGGCGAGCTAAACATACCAAATAGGGGAAAACGGCAACGGCCAATGTGTGTACACTGAACACGACTCCCGTTGCATAGGGTAAGACGTTTGAAAAAGCATTCGGAAGTGTACAGTGGCCATCCCTCGGCCGATTGGGCACACCCTACTGTGCTGACGCAGTCCCAATGAAGGGACAGGGCGAGGGGCGGAAAACTCCCACGTACAGCCCCATAACGGAGAGCCTGTACCTCAAGCTGAAGGACCCACTGGGGATATACGTCCATTTAAGCAGCTCCCCCCCGTCGAGCGAAAAAAAAAAAAAACTCCACAAAAGAATAAGCTTCAGTAGCTTTTCAAATACCACATGTAGCGATATCCACAAGCTTAACAGCTACCTGCCCATAGAAAATAATGTCGTCCTGTTATCACTTGGAAATTATTCCTTCAAAGTTGGACTCATAAATAAGTACGATTGCAAATTACAAAGCTGGCGTGTACCCCAAATGGAAGTGATTGAGCCATGGAAGGACCTGGGCTATGCACATCCTCCATATAAAAATTACGACATCCTAGAAGAGTGTCTTTTTCACTGCTTCAGTAATTATTACAAAATAAATTTAAAAGACAAAGATTTGTTTATTCCCTTTTCTAGCACAAACAATACGTATGATTTTTCTACTCTAGGGGATATTTTATTTGACACATTTCAAGTACAGAGTGTGACCTTTAGGGAGCCTTCCTTTCTCTCTTCACTTATCATTTTGGAGAACCTCGCGAAGGAGAAGCAGGAGAGGCAAAACGGGCGTGAAGTCCTACTGTATAGAAATGATCATAAGGACTCTTGTGGACATAATGACTACATCAGCGACACGGTTATAATGGGAAGAGAAAAATACAAAGGGGAACTTGGCTCAGTGAGGAAAACAATAATGGGCAGGGAACCCTACCCAGAGGAGTGTGTCGCCAAATTACACAATTTAAACTTGTTCAATTTCACGTCCATTTTAGTCAACATTGGAAGTACTAAGACGACCTGCACACCAGTGATAAACGGAATCCCACTGCCCGACCTGACAAGCACTTACGACATTGGGGGGTACGATATAGATAATCAAATATTTGAGGAAATGAAAAAAAATAAAATGTACCAAAAAGACATATCTATGGAAGCTGCAAAAATTGCAAAGGAAAAACGGGTACTTACTCCGAAGAGTAGAGAAGACTGTGGTTACCTTTCTTTACTTTATGATCGAACTCCGAGAAATTATTTAGTTAGCTCCTTCGAGTTAAACTTTAATAAAATATCTTCTTCAGCTGTAATCTCCACTGAAATATTTTTCTCTCCATGTCATTTGGGAAATTATTTAAAAACAGAATCGTACAAGCAGCTGCACACTTACGACGTAAACGAGGGATTCCATTTGAGCGGGTCTCCCAGTACTTGGATCCCGAATGCCAGTATAAAGGAGTCTTGCCCTAGCTGGAAAGCCAACCTGAGCGCCGCCCTCACACAGAGTACCCTCCCATGTGTAATTTACGACACCATTCAAAAGTGCCCTATTGATACTCGAAAGGAACTCTTTGAAAATATTTACCTGACAGGGGGGTCCAGTATCATTAGGGGCTTTCGTGAAAGATTACAAAATGAATTGTATGATTTTGTAAAAAGGAATAACTTTTACAGCAACGTTTGTATTAATGTGCATTCTCTGCGGAGAAGGATGCTGCAAAAATATGCCACTTACTCAGGGGCTCACTACTTTTTGGAGCTGTTCGATTATCACAATTATCAAATAACACGAGCGGATTATCAGGAGTATGGGGACAGCATCCTGGAGCGTTTGAGTATGCAGGGGAAGCTTCTCTTTTAGGCCTCTGCAGCGGAATTTTTTTAGTTTTTTTTTTTTTGACCACCATGAATATGGGGGCTCTTGTCCAGCAGTCACCTCTACATGGTTCTATCGCGCAGAGAGAAGACGGCCATGTCGAAGTAGCGCTACGTCTGCCTGGTCCAATTGTGTCTTCCCTAACTCTGCGCGTCCTGGCTGCACAGTTTTGTTTCCGTTGAGTGTGGGACAGTTGGCGGGGGTGGGGCACCTCAAGGTTGTCCGATAATTCACCAGCTAGCTACACATCTATTTATTTTCATTCTCATTTTTGCTGTATACACTTTTGCATCCACTTCGCGCCCTGCAGCTCGCACTTGTGCTTGCCCCTTGCCCCCTCTCTAACCTTTTAAGGAAAAACCACTTACCACTCTTTAACACATAAATGGGCTATGAGAAATCTGCTTAACGGGGGGAAGGATATCCATCTGGGGTGTTTATTTTCCTGGAGCTGCTGCTTCTACTTAACCAGTCGCCACAGCACAAATGACAGAGGCACCAACGGGGCACCTCTTTCCCCCTATTGGGGAGAAAACTCCCAACTGTCCATGGATGCGTCATATATTGCACAAAATGGTTGTGACGGGTTGGCATCCCCTACATATGTGCTCCTTTGTCATTTTTTTTTTTTTTTTAAGCGCCCCCAAGGAGGCACTGCCGGATCATCCTGTTACCAAATCGACACCTACACTCTCCGGGATTTGGCACACAAATTGACAATTTTTGGCAAAAAAAAAAAAAAAAAAAAAAAAAAAAAAA
>NW_012192587.1:25193-63383 GCF_000956335.1 Plasmodium fragile | reverse complement strand
TGACCACCATGAATATGGGGGCTCTTGTCCAGCAGTCACCTCTACATGGTTCTATCGCGCAGAGAGAAGACGGCCATGTCGAAGTAGCGCTACGTCTGCCTGGTCCAATTGTGTCTTCCCTAACTCTGCGCGTCCTGGCTGCACAGTTTTGTTTCCGTTGAGTGTGGGACAGTTGGCGGGGGTGGGGCACCTCAAGGTTGTCCGATAATTCACCAGCTAGCTACACATCTATTTATTTTCATTCTCATTTTTGCTGTATACACTTTTGCATCCACTTCGCGCCCTGCAGCTCGCACTTGTGCTTGCCCCTTGCCCCCTCTCTAACCTTTTAAGGAAAAACCACTTACCACTCTTTAACACATAAATGGGCTATGAGAAATCTGCTTAACGGGGGGAAGGATATCCATCTGGGGTGTTTATTTTCCTGGAGCTGCTGCTTCTACTTAACCAGTCGCCACAGCACAAATGACAGAGGCACCAACGGGGCACCTCTTTCCCCCTATTGGGGAGAAAACTCCCAACTGTCCATGGATGCGTCATATATTGCACAAAATGGTTGTGACGGGTTGGCATCCCCTACATATGTGCTCCTTTGTCATTTTTTTTTTTTTTTTAAGCGCCCCCAAGGAGGCACTGCCGGATCATCCTGTTACCAAATCGACACCTACACTCTCCGGGATTTGGCACACAAATTGACAATTTTTGGCAAAAAAAAAAAAAAAAAAAAAAAAAAAAACGATATGGCCGCTGCCCCTACAGTTGTATTTCCCCTCCCCATATCAGCAACAAAATTGAAAAGTGTTTTTTTTTTTTTCCAGCGGGGTGTAGCTTTCACTCATATGTTTAAGCGTTTATCAACGTGTTACCCATTCATCTATGCAAGCCGCAGAGTGAGGCTCTACAAATGGTGAGTCGCACAATTTATCCCTTACATGTGTATATCACTGCTTCTTAACTAGCCAAGAGATCGAGAAAAAAATATATATATTGAGGAAGAGCAATTAGGTGGCCCTACATGTATGCGTACACGAGGAGAAACGCCATCCCCTTGCTGATTGGGTCATTGGCAGGATTAACGATAAGCTACCTATTCGTCAACAGGAGGCAAGTGCGAAAATGTTTGGTTTGTACGGTTGAGAGAGCCATAGCGAAATGGAAAATGAGAAAGTGTGGGCGTCATTCTCAAAATGGCCGACACCACCACAGTAGCAATGCACAGAGTGGTGGACGTGGGGACGGGCAAGACATACCTGACGGATGCCCGGGTATGGAAAACGAACAAGCAGGAAAGTCGAAAATTTGCGAAGGATGTCCCAACAGAAAAATTTGCAACGATCCAGAATTGAAAAAAGAAAAGGAGAAGGAAAAAAATCAAATTTTTAATCAAGTTGAAGAAAATTTAAAAAATGTAAAATATAAAATTTTGGTATTATCTGGAAAAGGAGGAGTCGGAAAATCAACAGTAGCAACACAGTTAGCCTTTTCATTATGTTACCTAAACTATGACGTAGGTCTTCTCGACATTGACATATGTGGACCGTCCATCCCAGTCCTAACGAAAACAGTCAGCTGTGATGTCAACTATAGCATGAACGGATGGGTTCCCATTTATAAAAATAATTTGTCCATAATGTCTGTGGGATATTTACTTCCAAATTTTGATGACCCAGTTATTTGGAGGGGTCCCAAAAAAAATGGGTTAATTAAACAATTCTTATGTGATGTGTACTGGAAAAGTTTAGACTTTTTAATTATAGATACGCCCCCAGGAACTAGCGATGAACATCTTACCATCTGTTCATATTTAAAAAATAATTTAAGTGGATGCATAATTGTTACTACTCCACATATATTATCCATTTGTGATGTTAAAAAAGAAATCGAATTTTGCAAAAAAACAAACATACCCATTTTGGGCATAATAGAAAATATGTATCAGTCCGTTTTTGTTTCTAATTACACGGTCGATAAGATGTGCAAGGAAATGAATGTAGACTATGCTGGTAGGATAACCTTTAATCAAAAGCTCATTGATGCTTGTCAACATGGGGTTGGTTGCTGTGATTTGGATGTCCACAGTTCATCCTCCAAAGAAATATTTGTACTCTGCAAATTTATCATCCAAAAAATTCTACAAAATTGTGAGCACGTTTCAGACTCCTGTGGTGAGAATACTCAATTGGCTCATTCGACCAACTTTGACCAAAATGACAAAAATGGGGAAGAGGAGAATGTACAGCAAAATGGAAAATCTGATCAGTCGAAATTTTCACAAGTGCAGATGCTTCGTCAGTTATTAAATCAAATTAACCAACTCGTTGAGGACAACCCCGAAGTGAGTGCCTAATTTGACTTGCCACTGACGGGGCGTTATTTAGATTGCCCCAGTGAGTGTCTAATTTGAATTGCCAACCGGAGGGACGTTATTTGGGTTGCATCGCCAGGGGGCCATAAGCGCGCACACAAAAAAGGGACGACATAGGGGAAAGGCGGCGAGCTTTGTACCACCATGGGGTGCACTTTAGTGGGATTGCACGTGCTCCATGATGTCCTCTTTTCAGCATGTATAGGATGTTTTTACACATCCCACGTTTGCCTCTTTTTTTTTTTTTTTTCCACACATGCGCCGACCCCGTAGGGTGCACGGCACGGTGCTACGGCTCCACCGTAGTGCATGAGGCGATCGTCGCGCGTTGGACCTCGCGAGAGTAGCAGCCCCATTCCAAATTGCTTCCGCACCGAAATGTGCACCTGCGGGAGGGGGTTCCACTTCCTATCGAACTTTTACGCACCCGTTTCGCCTGTCCCGTTCGTTGCCTTCGATTTGTAGTACCTGCGCAGGGGGAAAATGAACGTGTGAGTTAGCGGCCAAGCAGGTTCACGACAGAGCAGTTGCTACGCCGCAGTTGAGACCACTAACTTATGGGTGGCCCTTTTTTTTCCCCTCCGTGCGCTTACTTCCTACTCTCGATGTAGTACGAGTTGGGGTGGTTGCCCACCCCGTCGGCAGACGAGCCGGGGTGCATTTCCATGAAAAACTTCACGCAAGCCATCTGGTATTCGTTGTTCTTTTTCAAAGGCATGATATTTTTAATCTGATCATCAGTGAGCCCAAAGAAAAAGAGCAGGGTCCTCAAGTGAGCTTCGTCAAAGTTCTTAAAAGGACACCCATGCGTGTCTCCACTTGAAGGAACAGGAAAGTTATTTATAATTTTAGAGCAATTATATGGGCTAAAATCTGTCTTCTTCCCCTCCTTGCCATACATATAGCGTATAGTATATCTATGCTCCTTATCGAATTTGTCTGGTTGTAACCATATGGATCGATTGGTGTGTATATTTTCCTCCAGTGTCATACCAGCCCCTTTTAAAAATAACCACAGCTGTTGCCTTCCCCAATGTTTCAAATGTTTTTCTTTAATAAAATTAACAAAGATTCTACGCATACAAGGGGGAAAGGACTGCTTATAAACACTATACAAATTTTGTGGCATTAGTCTAGTTTCCTGTGTATGTTCATAATTTTGCCTGTAATCCCTTGCAACGTATGCTTTGGGCAGTGCCACCAGGAAGGTAGATATTCTGCTATCATTTTGTATATTAAGTAGGAGTTTTTCATTTTTATCTAAATGTTTAAAGGACTCCTTAATGGTTATTTTAAATTGAGTCACTAAAATAGAGTCTAGGTATATGTCTGGAACATATGCGATAGCTTTATCAACACACACCTTGTGCTCTTTCACTAATAAATATGCATCTGGAAAAAAGGGAATTTTAAATACCTTTTCTATGGTATCTCTATTAGGGATGAAGGATGTATATTTTTCCCATGCTTCATCTTTGGCTCCAAAGGATGATATAACTGGTTTGGACAAATATTCATAATTTAAATTTTCTCTCTTTAACAAATGAATTAATCCTCGTTCGCTCTCCCCAAGGTTATGTGAATTCAGTACGTTAATATTTTTTAATTCATTTAATCGAAACATGAATAATTTTAATTCCTGCTTTAAAAACCACTGTTGCTTTTCTTTGTCTTTTGCAAAAGCTATTCTTAAGATGTAGTGGGATAATAAATCTGTCATGATTATATTTTCCATTTCTTCTTTACTGTAATTTTTCATCTTCTGAATTCCAAATTTATATTCAAATATTTTTTGTCTTATTTGTTTAAATTTATTATCGTTGTTGTTGCTGGTAAGTGTGGTATCCTTGTCCATCCTCGCCTTTGAGTTAAATGTGTCCTTTTCGTCCTCCCCGTTAATTGTACAGGTGTCCAGGAATTGCAAAAGGGCCAGTCTCTTTGCTCCTATTTCTTGGAAGTCACTTAAACTGCAGTACCCAAAAATGGGCGGGTACTTGTATAAACTTATTGGCATATTGAATGGGTATATACACCCGTAGTAATCGAAAAAGTTTTTCTTCTCTCCATTGCTATTAATTTCGTAATTCTTTATCGTGATGTTTTGGAGTTTCTTCTCGTTCACTATTCCCTTTTGAACGGGTGTGCCGTTGATGGATCTCTTTCGCACAATCATATTCGTCTCTCCGGTTCAGTGGTTAAACAAGGGGGGTGAGTATCAGGGGGTGTACACCTATCTGTACCCGTGTGCCGAGGTGTGTCCCTATCTATGTCTTTATCTGGGCGCGCCTGGTTCCGCACCACTTCGAAACACAAACAGATTTACGCCTCACTTATTTGAAAGCACAGTGTGTGGCGGCTGCACATATTTTCCACCAGGAACATTACTGTGGGGAACACACGCGGGGCATATGGTCATGGACACAAATGTGCGCTTAGGGGTGTGCCTTCCGCTTAAAAGGCCAAATGGCTGCTTGCACTGTCCTCTGCTACGTTCCCGTGACAGGGGTAAATCTTCTAAGTGAGTGTGTGCCTTTCGGGGTGAACCATAACAAATAAAAATGGTTTCTTTTTTTTCCCTTGGCAATTTATGTGGGCCCTTGTACCACTTCGTGCGAAGCGTTTATTACGTCGCTACTTGGCTGCTTTGATGTGCCCCTCTTCAATTGCCACAAAATTGGTGCGATTTTTTTTTTTTGTTTTCGCCTTCTTTTAGAAAAAGGTTCAAGAAGCACGAGCAATTTCTATCCCTTTTTGGAAATTTTTAATGCGTATTAATCGAGCACCACTGGAGAAGAAGCAGCAAATTTTTTGTCTCCATAAAAAAAAAAAAAAATTAATGGACGAGTGGGCGTGCGTAACATGGGGAAAAAGGCGCGGGGGCATTAACAGAGCGAGAATACGGTGGATCGTGTACCTTTTGAGATGGAAAGCGAGGGGGGGAGGAGAAGTGAAGAAGGGCAAGTGCGGTATCCGCTTCCATGCGTGCTCTGCGTGAGATGCAACATATAAGAATATACACACAAATTAAGGCAGTTGCGCTGACCTCCCCTCACAGAGCACCTTTACGTCAATCCCCACTGGGCTAACTCCCGCCCACGTTTTGGCAAACAAATTAGCCCCTTCTTTTTCGTGTGTCCTCGAATGGGGAGATTCCCAACGGGAGGGCAAGCTTGTGATCCATTATAGACATTTGAAGGAAGCCCACATTCAGGGACATACGAAAAAAAAAAGTCTCGTAAAAAAGGAACTGGGTGTAATAACCCCTCACACGGTCCAATTTTTTTCTCCTCAAAAGTTTGTGTCTGCGTTTGGGGGCAATTTAGGGACGATTAAACTATTTATGTAGGTCCCATTTTTAGATCAACCAATGAAAGGGGCAACACAAATGATACATTATTTAAGCAAATGTGGCACATGTTTGTCTGCCCTACTCTCCCCAATTGAACAATCAAACATGATCATATATTGTGTGGGGGAAAATTATCATTTGTTCCCTTTTATGTCACCATGGTCAATTTCTACACTGCCCTGTTGCCCTTCCTTTTTGAGCCACATATGGGTGTGTACATAACGTGGTACATTTAAAAGGGAAAGAGTTTCCTATGACGTGTATGCCCATTGGGGTGGTTACACGATTCGGAACATTACCTGGTTCATATCCCCAATTTTATGTAAACCGGGACAAATATGTTTGGACTGTTTTGTTTTTGTTTTTTCTGTTCTGAACTGGGTCAAAAAGGTGGAGACTGACGGAGCACCGCAAGCGGCACAATCGACGAAAATGCACGTGAGCACATTGGAAAAATTAAAGCACGATTGTGTAAACATCATTTTAGTGAGTAATTTTATGTATGAACAGGCAATAAATATATATATATATATAAAAAAAAAAAAAAAAAAAAAAAAGGAAAAATAGCTACATTGGACTTTTTTTTTTTTGGATAATTTCCCCCCAATTATTATTTTTCCTTTATAACTGGAGTTAAGAAACTCCATGGCAACTTCCTTTACCTGTATTTTATGGAAAAACTTACACTCACCCACAATGCCATTCACATTTGAACACATTTCCCCATCTGCTTAACCCCAATGTGACAAATCCACAACGTTTGGATGTTCAAATGTATTGTGCGTGTGTATGGTGATACGTGAAAGTGTACCTAAAAGATCATGGACAGGTCAGCTTTTTTTTTGTTACCCTTTTTTTACCTGAACAAGCAATATTTTATAAAAAAAAACCTTCATATCTTTTATGAATGAGTCACATAATGGATGGGACTGCTAAAAGTGGAACGGTAAATAACGCTTTTCTTCGAAAGAATCAAATTAAAAAAAGAAAAAAAAAAAGGTGGAAAGGCTACTAGAGCGCTACACAATTAGGAGGCAATTAGTTGCCAAGAGAACTCCAACATTTTTGTCTTATCCGAACGGGTGTAAAGGCACATGAACGCATGAGTAAAAATATACACACGCACATGCTTGATTACTCTTTTTTCATGAAGCGGAAAAAGAAATGGCGAAAAATACTATATGAAGATCAGGGGTACGAGGACAACTATGTGCACAGCAGTTTTATGAGCTCCCTCTTGACAAACTGTAAGCAAAACTTAAAGCATCGCTTTAAAAGAGTCCCTTCGATCTGTTCCATCGTGGAGTGCAATAAGAACGTATTGACTGGGCTCATGTTACCGTTCTTTTCGCATCACATGTTTTAGACACTTCCCTGTTTCTTTCGTTCCATTTCCGTTTCCACTTCGTTGCTCTGTTCGCATCCTTTGGTCATCTCTCCCCCTCAGTCGGGATCAAGTACAAGTATTCCCATGTCTGCCACAGCGTGCTGTGCGTGAATCACCAAATAATCGTCGTGCTGTTTCTCCTGTTGGCGTACCACTGCATTGACAAAAATATAGCGTCAAACAGGTAGGCCTTCTTCTCGAAATGAGCAAATGGTCAGATGGACAGATGGTCACTTGGACGGATTGGCCAATGCAACGCCTCAGCAATGCGCCCAATTTTTTCTTCACCGCCCTCTCACAGGCTAATATACGCAGCCAACATCACCATCATTATACTCAAGGAGGTGCTAATTTACCAAGTCCATAAATCGATCAAATGTAAGATGAAGGGAAGAAAAAAAAAAAAAAAAAAACTGAAGATAAATATGTAAAGAAAAATACGAATAAGGATATATACATATATTTTTCCCCTTACCTCTTTATAGGCTCCTTTAAGAATATTTTAGACACCATAATTATTATTGGAATTATATGGGTAACATTTTTTTTTCCCCCCTAATTCATAGATTTACCTTTTGATTTGCCTCCCACATTTACATGCACACAAATTCATACATTATATGTTCTTTTTTTCTTTTTTCCTTCTCCGCGGAAGATTCTATCCCCCGTGTTAATTAGCCTAACTCAAACGCACAGCGACAACACGGTGTACCTGGTTTCCATACGTAAATGAGCATTTGTATTTGAATGCATCATATTTATTTCGTTTTTCTATTATAAGAATTTTTTACCTTTTCCAGAAGCGTTAAGCATGTGACATGTTTTTTTTTTTTTTTCCCTTCCTCTTTACAAACACAAGTGCTGCTGCTCATTCATCTTATGTTTCACAATTACGGATTTATATACGAGTAAGGAGAGAGTGTACTATTTGGTATGCACGCATGTTGTCTGGCATAGATGTGCGTGTGTCTAAGTGGTTACAATTGAGTGATGTTAGCGAAATGACCTCTTAAGTGCCTGTTTTTTTTTTTTTTTTTTCCACATCACCACGATAGGAAGAACGAAAATATAGACATATTCGATTCGACTTCCCTAAGCTGTGCCGTCATCGCAAGCGTCATACTGGGATCCCGCCTGGCATCCATCGAACAGGTAACATTGGTGAAGACGTGGAGCGCTCATAGTTTTTTTTTTTTTTTTTTTTTTTTTTTTTGGCGCATGTTAAGTGTGCAAGAAGAGACGCCCACTTTATATACATCGCTTATACTGATGGAAACTTTCTTCTACTTTCCATTGTAGATATTTTCCTTCCTCTTTTTTTCCTCCATGTAAGAGAGCAAAGAGTTTTTTTAACCACACCATGTGGCCATCGTTCTCGTGTCTTAGTTATGAGAATGACCACCAGAGTGAATGACACAAATGTGGTATGACCCACAAGCATGAGGTGAAAAAAGAAAAAAAATGGTGTCCAATGAATTACCTCCCTCCCGCTTCCACTCTGCTATGTGCCCACGTTAGCACAGAACAAATGATACATATTTTATTTCCTGCCTCCTACTTTAGACTGTTTTTCTACGTGCCTTTCATTGTGCAAACCATAGCCGTAAGGAGTTGACTCGTCTAAGTGCTAAAATGAAACGACACTGTGGAGCTGCCCTGTGGTACCTCCTATTCAGGGTTGGTTTCAGTTGACTATCCCGCTGTTTTTTTTTTCCCCCTCCATTTTGCTTACCCCATTTTCAGTTAAAAAACATCAAGTACTACAACTACGTCTTGTTTCCCCTGATGTTCTTAATTGTATCCCTCTGTATAAGAAGCATTTCTACCATTCTGTTTTACTTAAACTTCTTCGGGTGAGTTTCTCATGCAGTGTATTTTATCACATTGTGAAAATTTTTGCAACACACATTTGTTATCATGTTGCGTGCATGTGGGAGGTGGCTGGTTATATGCGTTCATGTACATCCTCCGCATCGTCACACATTCACATCTACACTGGGGAGCTACCCGCACTTGAGAAGTGTCTAATATATTTCATTCCTTTCTCCTCCCTGCAGTCACATTTTCCTCATTTTTGTCGTTCCCGCGTTTTTCGTAAGGAAGCACAATTTGAAAACGTAAGTAACATGAGGCGAGGGGTAGGCCCATACTCGTGGGGAGTCCGTCCCCATGTGTAGGAGGTTATCCGCCCCTTCCACACATAATACACAGTCGTGCCGGGACAAGGGGTGTGCCAATCGAGGTGTCGCGAAATTTTGGAAAAAAAATCTTCACTCCACTCATGTACCATTTCGCCACAACTTTCATTTTCCCCCACTTTTAGCAAACTCGAGGGACCGTGGGACATTTGCGCCTTCCCGTCAACAACAAATAAAAAAACACAAGGTTAGAGTAGGAAGTTTAACTCAAGTGGGGACTAAAATTCCCTGCCTCGAGTGTCCGCCCCCAGTCCTGTTGGCTTCTATACCATATATGGAACTAGATGGAAAGCTTTTTTCGTTTGTCTTTTTGAACTGGAATGCTGTGATGCGTTTAAGAGGTCTCCTTAGAACTACTTATGTAGGCTTAGATGGACCAACGTTCATGCAAGGAACCGCACTGTTATTGCTTCCCCATGGGGGAACCCCTGATTCGTAAAGACACAAATAAGGGGAGGGTACATATTCCCGCTCTAACACCTACACACAAGGGTAGCAGCGTAAGAATGGCATGTCAGGAAGAACTCAGAGGTTTTTTTTTCAAGTGGAGAGAGCATTTTGCATTTTGGGGGACAAAAAAAATGAACAAAATGGTTTAATACGAACATGCGGACTTAAGAGATATCCTATTTTTTAATTTTAATTTTTTTTTTTAAATGACCTTACTACATTGTGCATATGTAATTACTCATGCTTTGTTTTATTTCCTTTGCGGGGAAGTAAAAATGTTTCCTTTTTTTTTTTTTTCTCTCTCTCCATCTCTCATTCTTTCGCTTTATTTTTTTTCTTCCTTTTTTTTTTTTTTTTTTTGAGGGCGCGAGGCGCCCAGCATAGGGATGCTTACGTCAAGGGGGAAACTGTCTAAAAGGACAATCGTGCACGTGAGACCCCAACGGAGAGGTATACACACATGTCCATACTTGCGCACATTCGCATAATTCAGCGTCGTGACAAGGCGACGTCGTTATGTTTTTCCCCCTTACCGATTTTTTTTTTTTTTTTTCTCTCTCTTATTGTGAGGAAATGTGTGAATAGGAAAATTTCCCCAAATTATCTTCCCCTTTATCTTGTCTACCAAACTGGGGGCTTCATATCATTTGTTATGTATTTTCACTTTCGCATTTGTCTTGTGCGTCCATTTTTTTTGTCTCACGCTGTTGATGCATCACTCCGCTGCTTACCTGTTTTCAACGATTGAAAAAGTTGTTCTCTTTGGCAAAAAAAAAAAAAAATACCATTTGGGGAAAGCGCCTGTGCTATAGCAGCATCATCTTGAGCTGCAGGACAAAAGACGTTTTCCTTTCTTGTGCAACCAAGTACGAGGCTAGAAAAAAACTTCCTCCTCGTCCTACCACACACAATTATGTTACCCATTTGAGAACAGCTGAACAAGTTTCCAACCTAAGCGGGAACAGAGATATTTCCCTTTCGAGGGTTGTGTACTTTTTATTGAGTTCCAAATTAACAGCTCCTTCGAATTTCGTAAGAGGGAGCCTTCCTTACCCAAGCCGACATGAAAACATAACAGACAAAGCACTTAATCATACACTCTTACATTGTGTATTGCCCCCTGTTGTCACAAATACAGATTTACACACCACTTGGGGCAACCATCCTAAAGCTGTTAAATTTGGCTACTGTTTCAGTGAAGCTTTAAATTAGAAAGTTGAGGGGCGGTCCCCATTTTTGTTCTGGCGCCGCGGGGGGCCATATGATAAAAAGTAATTTAAAAGCGGGGCAACACAAGGTGACGCAAAACCGAACCAATGCGACAATATCTTGTCCCGTGCCACCACTCCACGGGTGTAAGGCGGGTGTTTTATGAGGGCGGCAAAACGGAAGGATCGAAAGTCACACCTGTTTTGTCCCTTTTTTGTTACCTTTTTTTGTCCCCTTTTTTTTGCAAGCAAGAGTTTTTATAAAACTGAGAAGATTTACACCGTTCTGCAGTTACCTAGCGCGTAGCGACGACAGGGGTAAAATACGTGGCAGGGAAAAAGGAAACAGAAAGGAAAGTACAACAGCGTAAAGTAAAACAACCTCATAGAACAACCGCTCAACGTGGCGCAAAGGAGGAAGTGCAGCATAGGCAACGCCACTAAACCACTTGGATCCTCCCATCCCCCCCTCCAAAAAAAAAAAAAAAAAAAATAGCAATTTCAGCAACTTGTCAAAATTACCAAATTTATTCTGCAGAGTTAGGTAGAAAGCAAAAAAAAAAAAAAAAAAAAAAAAAAAAAAATGTGTGACCACTTCGCGAGTAAATATTTCTTCACAGTCTTGATTAACAGTTGAGGTACATGTGCACAGCACGTGCGATGAACATGTGGGGTGTGAAGAATCGACAAAAGGAAAAGTACACTTGTACGGTATAGGGGAAGCAAACAAAAAAAAAAAAAAAAAAAAGTAACAAAGAAAGGCCACGAGGGAACAACACAGCGCCGCGGTGAAACGGGGAAGAGGAACAAAACGAAGTAGAACAAAATAAAACGAAATATAACCGAGTGAAACTTTGTAAATCTTAGTAGAACTAAGCAGAACAAGCAAAACCAAACAGAACTGCACGGAGCGACACACGTACCCGCAACACACCACTGACATAAAAAGTGGCAGTGGCGAGGCCCGCAGAATAAAAAGGGAGCGGTAAACACAACATCGTTGGAGGAAAGATCGATAGGGCGCGAAAGAGTGGTGCTCACATCGGGTACAGAACAGATTTGCAACCCCTAATTACCGGTTTGAGTGGAACCAGGTAGCACGCACATGTGTGATCGCCCGCAAGTGCAACGGTAAACACCACGGTGCAAAAAAAAAAAAACAACAAAAAAAAGCGAATTATTATTTTATTTTTTTGTAACCACTTAGGGAAGAGAAAAAAAAAAAAAAAAAAAAAAAAAAAAAAAAAAAAAAAAGGATAGAACACATTAAAATATTTCCAAGTATAACCAAAACTAGCAGTTCCAAGGTTTCAACCTAGATTGCACGAATTCCTTCAAACAGAAGGAGATGCGCAACGGCAAGGAAAAAGAAACATAGTCGCCAACAAAAGTGGAACGAGAAATATTACTCTAGCAAAAGGTAGAGTTCCATAAACATTACCTTTATAAAAGGAAGAAAAAGAAATATTGTCCTCACGCGAAAAAAAAAAACTTTTTTACACTCTCGAATTTATCACTCACACCTGCGCGGTGCATGCAACACCTTTTTCCATTATCGAGCAACATCACACAGTAGTAGAATTTGTAAGAAGCAAACGCGTAGGGGCCGGGGAGTGGAAAACAAAAAAAAAAAAAAAAAAAGAACTCCAAAGATAAATGTGAAAGGGGAACTCCTTTTAAAAAAGTACCTGCCTCTGAGAGAAAAGGGAGTTTTTCGAAATGGAGGTCCAAAACGAAGTGGCACAAAACCCATGTGCACATGTAAAAAAAAAAACAAAAAAACATGAAAGGAGGGGGAACAAACGAGCTCACGCTCCGAAAACGGATATAGCAAAAGGAAGAAATGTAGTAAATAAAAAGAGTAGAAAAAATAGCAACAACGAAAATGACCGCGCTGACGAGTACGCAAATGACAACCCTGGTAGTCGCACCTACAACCGAAATGATCTCCATGCCTATAACC
Source organism: Plasmodium fragile (assembly GCF_000956335.1). Classification (NCBI taxonomy): domain Eukaryota; phylum Apicomplexa; class Aconoidasida; order Haemosporida; family Plasmodiidae; genus Plasmodium; species Plasmodium fragile. The sequence goes on along the minus strand of NW_012192587.1, from coordinate 50,463 downwards.
GCTACGACAATGAAGAACAAAATGCAGACTTCTCGCCTGAGGAGTTAGGACCCATCATGGACGATCAGAACGATGTAATTCATGTGGAAAGCAAAAACCACAACGGGATAGCACCTGACGAAAATCAGGACACTACCATGTCCACGCATGATGATAACACGATGGAAGAAGGAGACAACACACAGCATTGCGACATGCATGACGCATGGATCACATTTTGCCAATATCTCAACTGCATGCAAAAAAAGGACTACATAAATGAAGAAGACACACATTCTGAATTAACGGTGCCCCCAAATGAGTTGTTCAAAACTTCTAACTTTTTCTGTCATAAGAATAACTTTTTTTGTAATGAACATGAGGAGGATTATTCGGCCCCTAATTCCGTGGACGCGAATAAGGCGAGCGGCATTTTCTGTTGGAAGGCTTCTCACCACGGTGGTGAAGGCGAGCCATGCGACTCCACCCAGGGAGGGGAAGACGCACCTGGGGAAAGCGACGCTAACAACAGGAATGGTTACACGAACATGTCCACCATGTTTAACATTGGCTTCTGCAACAGCAAGAATGACCCCATGGAAGGGGAACTCCCAGACGGAGAAAACCCTACCCTGCTGGACAATGAGCGGAATGACGGCAATGACGACAATGACGAAAATGAGCAGAGTGAGCAGCATGAGCAAGGAGAACAACAAGACACAAACATACAATTCATGAGCACAGGTAAAGAAGAGTCACATTACGCAAGTGTAAACAACCTCAATGCTTCCTCATCCTTACTGTCCACACACACAAGTGAAAAAAATAATTTAGAGCATTCTGCTTACGAGATCAGTCCTCTGGTCAGTCCAAACCCTCTTATCAGTGGAGGCAGAATTGACAGAAACGTCATTTTCATACAATTAAGAAATTTCTCACAAAAAATTGAAGAGTACATTTCGGACGAGAAACTTTTCAGAGCGCAAAAGTTAATCGTTCATGTACAAAAGTACGTAGAATATTATATCAGCTATTTCAAAAAAATGAATGACGAAGAAGTTGTTCAAATGTTAACAAACTATTATGAAGAGAACTGCACTGATAAGAATGTCAGTTATAGTGTGAACAGATTAAAAGTCCATTTAATGCTTTATATTTTAAATTTTTTTCGCTTGCATGAGATGACGAGCGTGCTTCAAGATTATTCATACTACTTTTCAGTGGACAAGAACAACAGCATATCCTCTGACATGATGAGCAACAGCGTGGACAACAACACTTTGCAGACTTCGGGGGAAAATGCGAACATGGACAGGAAATCTTCTGAGGCTCACTCCGCCGAGCATGTCGCTGTAAACTCCGATGAGGGCCCCGCTTGCGGCTTGTCCGCCATGGGCCTCAGCTTGGACGGTGAAGTGCATGGTGAGTTGCACGGTGAGGTGCATGGTCATGAGCAAAATGCGCAAAGCGGTGAGGTTAATGCAGACCGATCTGTCGATCATGCATGTGAAGACCCTGGCGAAGAGACAGAAGAACCAAACGAGGGCCCAGCGGACGATCATCCGAGCGGCAACAAGAAGGACGACGAGGAGGTGGAACAAGCAAAACGAGAGAGTCAAGTCATTGTGGATAAAATGTATCACGACGAGTGCAACGGGTCCAGCATCCTGAACAGCAGCAAAGTTTCAGATACGAAGAAAAATTCAAAAGAAGAAAACAACATAAACACAAAAGGAAGTAATCACCATATGGTTAAAATTATTCAAAAATATTCAAGACGACTTAAAAACTTTAGGAAAATGAAACAAAACAAAGAAGGCTGGATTAAGGAAAATGATAAATATTTAGATTTGTGGCACAGAGTGGATAGTGATAATAATGTTTCTGTTCATATACGGGCGAAGCTTCCCTACGAGGTCAACATGATCCTGTCCATTCTGAGCGAAACGGAGCTAAGCACCCACTGGGTTCCCTTCCTGACGTCCTCGCAGAAAATCAAAGGCTTGTCGAAATCAAGCGGCATCATGTCGCAGCTCTACGAGTACCCCATAATAGGGAAGAAGGAGTCGCTGTTGTACGGCCTGGGTGAGTGCATCGTCCGATGAGCGGATAAGCCGACGAGCGGATAAGCCGATGGGCGGCTTGATGCCTTTACGGCTTTATTGCTTTGCCCTCTTATATAATTCTCTTCCCCGTTTTTTTTTACCCCTCCCCCCCCCTTCAGGCGCCAACACGCTGGAAGAACTCGGATGCCTAATTCTCTGCTGCATGTGCCCCCCGGAGCTGAAGAAAGACATTGAGTTCTACCTAAACATGTGCGAACAATTGAACATAAACAAAAATGAAGAAATATTAAAAGTTAAAGAAACCCAATTAAAATTCAGAAAAGTAAAAAGAGACGTCACTTTTCTCGATAGCCAGTTACCAGAACCCACACCCAAAATGGACAGACAAAGGGCAGCCAACTTATGCTTCTTAATATACCCATTGAATAATGGAAACTCCACCGTTCTGGAGCTATATGTTCATGTGGAAAATGAGTTTAAGTATACGCCAATAAAAATGGTCACTTATTTTATTAAAAAAATTGTGAAAAATATGTACGAGAATATCATCAAGACGTGCAAAAATTACCACACCATTTATGGTGAGCGGCTAAACACGAACAAGGAATTTTACGTCTGGCTCCATGACCAAATGAATAAGTACAACAAGAGCAAGCATCACACCAAGTTCATTGATTCGATGAGTCTCGAGAGCTACCACGAGCCGGAGAACAGTGACCCGATGTAGAAATGTGCGAGGGGGACGCTTCATGATGAACGACGCGTTGACACGATACGCAAGATATAGGGTTGCACACACATGATTTGACAACGTGTCTTTCTCATGCATACATTTTGTTAACTCCTCCCTGCTCTGTGCATATGCCACCCCACTTTCCCTCTCCCCAGCACTGGCTCCATTTTTCCTTTCCGAATTGTAATGTTTATGCGCGCGCGTTAAAGCAGCTTTCCTTATGCAACGTTTACCCTGCTTTCAGTGCGCCTCATAAGGAGTTTACGAGTGAAGGTACTATTTACACACCATGTATGCATATTTGCCCAGTAAAATTTTTGTCCCTTTTTTTTTTTTTTTTTACGTAAGCGAATTTCGGGAGGATTGACTCATTTGCAGTTTCATTGCCATACCTTCACTTCGTTCCTATCAACTTAAAACCATTTGATTATTCCCCATTTCATTGTTGACCCTTTTGCTATTTCATTTTATTATTTTTTTTTTTTTAGTAATTAACATGATTTTTTCTGCGCCCTCTTCATAAAACCGATAAGACAAACACACGTGCTGATTTCATTTTCGCCACATGTGTTTTCACTTTTTAATCGTATTTAATTTTTTTTTTTTCCTTCAAAAGGACTTACCCATTTTGAGTAAATTTTTATTTTAATACAGAATTGGCTGGGCTGCGCCGAGCGGTATATGCAGCGTGGGGCTGAGCTCTTCAGGAAGAACACAGGGGAAATAATTGGGAACAGCATTGAATGAAGCGATGAGACAAGAAATAATAGCGCAACGTTGTACACACTCCAGTTTTGTGAATCGCTTCCACTTTACAAAGGCATACATAGAGCAAAGCTGCCACAAAAATAGGTTCCATTTTGTACGTCATATATTATTGTTATGTAAAGACAGTTTTTTATATTATACCCAAAATGTGCGACTATACACTGTTGGCAGTTCATGCTTTTTGTCCCTTGGCAAACGTGCTCCCCCTCAGCCTTTTCACATAATGGAGTAAAATTAAAGGGCATTCGGTTTGCTTTCACGCATGTGGTTTTTCAACAAGGCAACTTTGTGCAAAGCGCTAAATGGAGTGACACACACAATTTTTGTTTTTTCCAAAGCGAAGCCCCTTTTTCCTCCATCACGCTGAGGCAGCGGTTCAGCAGGAACAAATGATGATTTAACCATTTGGCAAAATCGTAATGAAGGCACGCCTTCGTTTGGTCTCCCTAGCATATTCTGGTTTAAAATGGCGACATTTTAAATGCCATAAAAAGAGTAATGACACGTTCTTCTCTGCGCCGTACGCAGTGATTTACGTCCATTTCATCTTTTATACGCTCATGTAATAGAACGCATGACGACTTTTTCTACCTTTTTCAGTCTCTTTATAAGGTGAAGAAAAAAGGTAACACCTCCGTTGGGGACATCATACATATAGGATAGGAGGGGGGGCTTAATCCCAAATGTTAAGCAGAACCAGTGTGAGCTGCTTTTTACGGGGATGGAGAATTTCCCCCCAATTAGGCACACAAGTAAATTGTGACTTTTGCCTGCACTATGAATTTTTTTTTTTTTTTTTTTTTTTTTTTTTTTTTTTTTTTATAAGGTTACATTTTAGCTAGCTAATTGTTGATCACAGTTCTGCGCTAAAGTGGGCAAGCAGAAAAAATACACCAAAAAAAAAGGTACAGAATAGCGCAAATAGCACAACTCAGCTGCACAGTTTAGCGCAATGCGACACAAAACATAACCGAAATATTAGCACAAAGGAGCTCTAAAATTCGGCCTTAACAGGAACCAGGAAAACCCACTAAGCAAACATTAACACATATACACAAACTGCAATTTTGTATGAACAGTTCAGAAAAAAAAAAAAAAAAAAAAAGAATATACGTGTTTTCCCCATTGTGTGCAAACGAATGTGTAAAAAAAAAAAAAAAAAAATTATGGTCCATATGATGAAGGTGTAAAGGTATCCCCCTTTAAAATTTTGGTTATCGAGTAATCGCGCCCCCTCTTGTGTGGCAACTTTAAGAGAATATTTCTTAACCAGACAACCGTTGCGTACACAAGATCGAAGCATTTTTCACACGAGGAACATTTACGCGTGTATCCCTTGTCCCTTCATCAGCTGCGCTTTAGCACGGCCCTGCTATGTTCTCGCCCACGTCTACAACCAAACGGGAAGCAGTACCATGACGGACAAAATATGTCACAAACTGATCAATGAAAACATTAAAACGTTGTGTCATGAGGCCCTGGGGAGTGACGACAGCTATGGGAAAAGGTCTCATGGAATCTTTAACAACGGCGTTGGCGTAAACTGCTCCGCAAAGTGCGATGAATTGTGTAACAACATAAATGACCGACTGCAAAAAATTAAAGATATTGTACACCTCAGGTCGGCAAAGCCAAATGCAGTACTGATAGAAACCCTAACCTATATCAAAGAGTACGTAAAAGAAATACAAAAGTACATAGATCTTTTTAACAACATTATATATGAGGAGAGCAAGGCGTATGCTTATGTGGAGGATATATTGACATGTCTGGATAAGCAAAATCAGAACATTCAGAAGATTTTTCACATATGTAGCAAAAATATAGTCATTACGAAAAATAACAGTGAACTCGTTTTGCAAAAACCACAAAGCTACTCTTCTCTCTCGGCCCAGTTTGTTAACAATTTGTTAAGTGTGTGCAAGGAGGAGGGGGATGAACAGGGGGAAAATCACCCTGAACATGGAGCCCCCATTGGTGCCCCGAGTGCAGCTCGAAGTGTGACCCAAAACGTAAGCACACACACAAACCAGAACGTAAGACAACATATGACCTTAAACGAATGCCTCGGTGACGACTACATTAATTAGGAGATCCCATTCGGTATGTGGGGGGTCGGCAGCAATTGCGCTTCGAAGCGAAGTTGCAAATGTGTTGTACTTTTGGGTCTAATCTTCCCACAGGGTTGACCCTTTATGAGACCCAGCCCAAAGTACCTGCATTTTTCATGGACCCCCCTTTTTGCAAAATTTGCACGTAACATGGGAAATGTCACTTGTGGTGAAGAATTTACCCATTTAGAGGAACGAGCTCCAAAAGAAAAAAATAAAAACGACAGTTAAAATTTGGCTCCTTTTTTTTTTTTATATGTAAAATGTAATTTTTTCTCTTCAGCTTTTTTTTTATTTTTATGTATTTGTTCATTTGTTTATTTTTTTTTTTGATCATTTAAACACCCCTTTAAAAAATTTTATTTGCCCCCTGCAACATGAGTCTGCAGCCGACTCGCCGCCCTACCCCCAAAAAGTAAACACAAGAGAGGGGCACACGTGCTTCGCGAAGGTACACATACGTTACGTGTGCATGCATACAAGCGTGTATAACGGAGTTATGTAACTCGGTTTTGCCATATTCAAGTGTGCAAAAAGTGGGGAAAAACGAAGGTAGGATAAAAAATGAGTTGTCTATATATACTGTTGCATGCAACCTACATGGAAAAAAAAAAAATGGCCCAACCTGGAGCACCACCACAAGTCATACATCTCCCACCGTGGTACATATTGCACTTACACTTTTGTGTACCATCTGGGTAGGCCTGCTAAGCTAAAGGAGAGGCAAAAAAAAGTAAGATAAAATATATTTCTCCACTTATACATGTCAACATAGCAGGTAAAAACTCATGTCCAATTTTTTAGTCTTAAAATGTGTATATAAACTTTCTGAGCAGTAGACCTATATTTGTCCTTCTTTTCTGCATTGCAAGTTTTTTTTTTTTAAAGATGAAGTAGCACGGTTTGTACAAATCTTTCCCATCTGTTTAACCAATCGGTACAATTTTGTACTTTTTTTTTTTTTTTTTCCTTCGCGTAGATGTGTGTGTAAAGCCCCTATGCAATAAGTAGACATGACGGATAAATGAAATCTGAAAAGAAGCCATGCGCACGTGTAGACAAAGTCGGCGAATCTACGCTGAGATAGCTAAAGTAGACGCGCTTACCCATCATCCCGCGTAGCCAAACGTAGCAAAAAAAAAAAAAAAAGGCAACCTTCAAATGAGTACACGTGTGCTGTGCCACAACCCCTCAACCCACAGTTGGAAGTAGACAACAGAATGAGTATAAACTGGGTGAGTCTATTTCTCACCATGTGGTGTCTGTTTGTGCCAAGGTTGAAGAATGAGAAAAGGGAAAACTTGAACATTTTAGACGTGAATTTTGTTGACGGTGAATGGAAGAACGAACAGGTTGGGGAGAGGGGGAAGAGGAGACCGATCGGAGCGAGTCAGGTGAAAATCGGCGATGATGCGTCAATGGGCCTAAACTGGGGTAGGCGCAAGAGGGGACATGCGTCCGAGATGAACGGCGACATGCATAAAGAGGTGAACGGGCAGGGTGACAAGACAATGAAGGAGAGGAGGCCCGCGGAGTCCTTTGCACAAAGTAGACTAAAATACATTTACGTAAACAGAGACCTGTACAGCGCCCTACAAATCATGCTAAACCAGTACTGCCACCCACAAATATCGAGATGCATAGAAGGGACAAAAAGTTGCTTTTGCTTCAATAAAGAAAAATTAATAAGACATGTGAATTTTCCTCGATGCGTAGACAACTGTGGAAAAATTATCAGATGCTTTGGTTTCCCAGGAACGGCTGCAGTTAAGAGTATCCCAGGAGAGGTTGTAAACAGATTAAAGATGAAAAGTTGTGTCATTTCGAAGAAGCAAAGGAAATTAGATAATTTATGTGGAGAAAATAAAGTGTTTCGTTTTCAAAATAATAAACAATATTGCATTCCTCATGACCTGTTAGACATGGACAAAGTGCTGAAGAGTTGTTTCAGCGAATTTAGTACGATAAGTCCATGTGCAGGTTTTTTAGAGAATACTGAAAAAGACATTGCCAAATTTAAAGTCAATTATAAGAAATCGATGAATTCCATTTTGTATGATTTGTGTAATGAAGACTTGGAAGGGAATGGGGAAATGTACAAGGGGTGCCAAGACAAGTCTATATCAGGTAAGAAGTGCTTACCCTGGAGTTCTTTAAATGTAAAGGAAATTTTAGGTATAGAATATACACATAATTATTGTCGAAATCCTGAAAAATTAATTACTATATATTGCTTTGTTAACATGAATGGGTTTGTATTTCGAGAATTTTGTGAGAGAAAAGAAGACATAATAATGAATGACATTACTTACATTAATGAATCTTTATACAACTTTAATGTGACGATGAAAAATGTATCTGATTTTCGTTTAGCACTTACTACAGGAGATTGTGCTAACTTATATGCAGCAATGGATGACCCCCTTATGAACATTATACAAGAAGCTCCTGATTATACATACCATAATGTAGATGGAGACATAGCTGTAACTATTTCTTTTAAAAATTTTCACATGCGCATTTATCACAATGTTGTTCTGTCCATGTGTGCATGCTATATGGATTACTACTCTACTGCGGACTTCAAGCCTTGTTTGTCTAAACGCTATGTTACTAAAGTGGGGAATATGTTATCGAGTGACCACATTTTTAATACGTCAGTTAATGTGTTTCATGTTAATAAGGAGCAAAGTCTATCCTTAAATATTGATAATGTGATTATGCAAAACAGGGAGATTTATATAATGCATGGGGAATATTCTTATGAATGTAAGAATTTACGCTTCTTAGAAAATACACCCAAAAATCTTTATCAACAATTGCTTAATGTAGATATTAGTAAATCGACTCAGAAGATAATTACCGGTTTGGACAGCTCCAAAAACTACTCCACTCTTTATGCTTACGCGGATAAAATTTTTGACCTGAAAACGATGCTCAAACGAAATGTGCACTTTACCAAGGTGCCTAAATCTGCACACGTCGGCAAGGCAGTACATGTAGATGTGGATGGCCGTAGAGCGAATGTGAACCGAGAAGACCCTCACAAACTATCGTTTCACAAAATTTACAATTTGAGAAATGGGTCCAATTTGATGTGTATAAAAAACCCATCATACAGCACAGTGAGCTTCACCTACGTAGGTCTAATTACTTATAATAACTACAACACATCAAATGTGAAATATTTTTTAAAGAAGGAAACCACCGTTTTTGAGGATAGAGTCTTCTTAAACGACGTGGCAAATTTTAGTCTCACCGATCACCTATTCTCCTTTAGCGCCATTTCATGCACACTTACAGACACCAATTTTTTAAAAGAATTTTCTTCAAAAATTGTAGAAGAAACACAAATTAATAGGCTGAGGAAATATTCAGGCGCTTTCTACTATAACCATTTTAAAAGCTCCTTCAGCAGGAGTCCCCAGAATGACATACCTGAAAGGGGAAAAAAAAGGAATCGCTTTTATACTTTTTCTTTACAAAAAATAAAGCAAATTGATGTTTCATTAAATTATCTTTGTGAAAGAAAGAAGAGGCTTGATGCGCTTAGCTCTGTTTCGCTAGTCAACTTTTCCGATTTCATTTTTTCTCCGTATGAAGATTTTGCTCATTATTTTCATGTGCGAAGCCTTCCAAACAGCACACATAATACCTACCTCACTACAGATTTGTTCTTGGTTGTAAGAACACATTTTAATATACACGTGGGAGAGAAGACAGGCTCCTTCAAAATGAGCATTTTGTCACTGTGGTCGCATGAGGAGGATAATTACGTTTCCCTTTGGTTTGTCACATCTGAGCACTTGACTCCATTTTTTTTGATCAAGTACGACTTTTATGCGCCTGCGTTTTCCTTCCTGGAGATGGTGTCTCCGTCTGTCGCTACTACTAACACCTCTAACATGGTTATCCCTGCCCCAACTGGACTACAAACTAGCAGCACCACGAACTCTACCCCCCTGGCGAGCTACCAAAGTGAAGCCGGCTCATCGAACATGCCGCACCCCATTGCTTACATCTACACCTTCAGCACGAAACAGCCAGCTATGAGGAAGTACAGAACAAGCGATTTTTACGACCTCACCCTGGTGAACACTAGATATACATTAAAGCTTGCGAGAACAAACAGTATACATAAATTCACGTATTTAGGAGATACCTTTTTCATTTTCTTACTTCAAAACAATGTAGTCTCCCTCTGGAACAGCAATTTTGAAGAAATAGAGTTCAGCGATTCTAGCCTTGATAATTTTATTAAGTCCACTCCGATTAAGATTCAGTGTCTGGGTAACAACACCGTCACTTGTTTCGTTCTATACGAGTTTCACCAAATTTTGTGGTTCGACCTTATATTAGGTGAACACACACAGTTTAGGTCTTTTACGGAGGCACACCCAAGTGGTGCACATCAGCTGCAGAAGGAGACCAGCGAACGAGGGCAAAAAATGAAGAAGGTATCCCCCAAGCAATCTTTCTTACAGCAGAAGAGTGAGAATAAAAGCCTTGGCATTCAAGCGCAGAACATCCCATCAAAGGAGGTAAAAAAGGCATACATAAAACATATATATACATACACGGAAAAGGATTTAGAGATAGCTTTCGAGCTCGCGAAAGACATGACGGTGATAAGGAAGCTGGACGAGTACATTATTTATGTGTCTAGCAGTGAGTCGAATAAATTGCATATATATTCAACAGACAAGTCAGAAAGGAAAATAGAGTATTACAAGTATGTAAGAAATGAGCACATGTCTAGCTACAGAGTAAGTTCCATTTTTGCATATTCGTATGAAGACACCAATTTTATTAACTCCTTCATAAGGAAGGAGAATGAGATCCAGCACGCTGTCTGGTCTTTCATGCATGAAAGGTTGAGCACTACGAAAGTTATATATAAACAAAATACGTGGCATGTGTACAATAAGAATATCGAAATTGTTCCTTTCATTAAAGGAGATAAGAGACAGATCAAATATTTTACCATAAGTGATATGGACCCTTCTCTGAAGGGGCAAAATATAATTATTCACAAAAAAACAGGAGTAATATTAATTAATCTGAACAGAATTGAAACGCCACATATGGAACTACGTGTGACAATGCATGGTTTGTTCCATGTGTCTACTTCACGTGTCCGCTTCAATGTCGTTTGCATGAAAGGACACTACTTCGATAAGAAAAAGTGTCGACCATGTCCCAAGGGCTCCTACAACAATCTTAAGGAGATCAAAAAGAATATGAAATGGTACACTTCTTGCATCCCGTGTAAGGCAAATAAAACCACCTCTGTCCCTGTTCCCACCAATGAACAGCATTGTGTTTGTGACGTAGGGTATGAATATATAATGGACCCGAAAAATCCTCACCAGTTTATTTGCTTTCCTTGTAAATTTGGAGAATATAAAGACACCATATCGAATAATCTATGCAAAGGAAATGGGTGTATCGAAAATTCAAGCTCCTACATATTGGGGGCGAAAACTGAAGCAGAAAGTTCCTGCAGATGCAACCCTGGCTACTTTTTAACCTTTGATGTCTTTGGCTCTAGTATATGTGAGAAGTGTTTGCCACACCATTATTGTCCAGGTAAATTAGAGAACATACAAAAATGCCCCAAACATAACGAGACTTTGCTAGATGAACGAACCGATTTTACTACAATAAATAGCTGCCTCTGCAAAAAGGGATATGAACCTATTAATATGAAAAAGGTACAGGAAAACGGATCAAGGGAAAAACATTATTATAACCTTTTCTTTAATACCTACACTTATAAACCAAATCAAATTAACCCCAAACATATATGCATGGAATGCAAAATAGGTTATTACAAAGATACCGTATCATCAGACAAATGTAAAAAATGTCCAAAAAAATCTATGAACAAAAAGTATGGAAGTGCCACCATAGATAGTTGCAACTCATGTTATAGTGGTTACTACAAAGATTCGCATCAGGTCTGTTCTACATGCCTCCCTAACCACTTTTGTGTGGGTAGCTTTGCACCATATGGATTGACTCAATACACTGGAGATGCAGTCATATGTCCAAACAACTCCGTCACGGAAGAGCCAAACGAATATAATAACTCTTTTAAAAATTGCTTATGTGTAGAAGGGTATGTAAAGCACCTACAAGAATCCTACAACTTAAATGAACACTGTAAATTGGCTCCACTCAACTTTTACAAAGACACTATATCGAACGACTTGGGTACCCCCTGCCCTTCCAACAGCATCACCCTAGTGGAGGGGGCTAAATCTATTCATGAGTGCATATGCAATAAGGGTTTTTTTTATAGCAAGAAAAGGGGCATGTGTATCGAATGCCCCATAGGATACTACTGCCCTGAGAAAAACAACAAGAACAAATTTAGGGGGCCTATAAAATGCCCTCAAAACTCTGGAAATGTAAAAACGGGTTCTTACGAATTGGCTAACTGCCAGTGCAACTTTGGGTACACACCAAACGCCCAGGTCAATAAGGTTATAAATTCGTACACGTCTGTCAAGAGGGACAGTAGCCGCCATAGTAGGCGCCATACTAACCGCCATCGTAGCGAACAGCCCAATCGGTTCCCCTCATTTGTGAACTTTGGAAAAGTCCTCACAAGGAGCAACACCTTCATTCATATTATTGCGAACAAGGATGCTACTCATGAACAGATCAAGACAAATAAGAAGAACCCCTCCTTCCTGCTATGCAGCAGGTGCCCAAACTCGACCTACAAATCGACCATAGCGAATGAAGCCTGTCACGAGTGTCCCCCAAACAGTGTTACTCTTACGAATATCAACAATTCAGACTTGTACTTTTGCCTCTGCAAGGAGGGGTACTACTTGGAAGAACAGATATGCAAACCGTGCTCCTTCACCAAACTGTACTGCCAGGGTGAAAGCATATTCGAAGTGCCCCCGGGCATTTACAATCAGATAATCCAAGACATTAGGAGGAACATCGGGTCGTTTGGCCCCTCCCATGGGCGTCGCTTCGTTAACTGGGTGATCCGCGAATATAGTGTGCTCTGGGGTGACGAGGCGCACAAGGGTGGTAGTGGGGATGTGCACAGGGGGAAGGGGAAAATTCAGAAAGAGGGGGATGAATCCAGCAATCAGGGTACAAGTGCGGACGCATCTCAGGGGGTGGCTCAGGATGGATCTAAAGGCGCAGCTGCCATTCAACCCCGTGGAGGCGCTGTTCCGGGTAAGGGGCGCAGGCAGCGCAAGCGCCGCAGGAAAGTCCCTATAGGTAGCTACTTTGCTAAGCCCGTTCCCGTTATGCTGCTCAGCCGCCTAAGCACCATAGCGGACGCGTCCACAAGTCTCGTACTAAAGAGACACGACCTAGCGGGTTCCCCAAATCGGCAAATGAACCAGAAAAAAAAGCAAGACAATTCAATGAACCTTCTATTGAGGAGCTTCTTCTACAGAGACAACGACAACGTAGTGTACGCAAAATATCAACACCTTGTGAAATGCCCAGACCACACAGCAATCCCGCTGGGAGTAGATTCTGCCCACGACTACGACGATTGTAAATGTGCCAAGGGGTACTACTTAGAGTCGAAAGATATGAAGAGATCAGTTAAGATATGCAAACCGTGTAAAGAAGGAACATTCAAAAATTTCGTTGGAGATGAAACATCCTGCGTGTCTTGTCCCCCCAAATCTACCAGTCTCGAAGGATCTGTGTACCCAACGCACTGCTTCTGTAAAGAGGGTTTTTTTTATAGTAAACAAAACTGTTTGGCTTGCTTAGAAGGGGCTACATGCAAAGGAGGGTTATACAAAAACGCCATGAGTATGATACAATTAGGGTTAGAGAATATTCACATAACTGCACAAGATCATGTGAAGCCAGAATCTAAAAGAGGGTACTACTTGGATGAATTGATGACAAAAAATATAGATGTAAGTGAGTGGAAGTTTATAAAATGTCCAATACAAAATGCCTGTCTTGAACGAAACAAATGTCATCACAGCATGAATAATTATTTATGTGTTGAATGTGCAAAGGGGTATACCAACACTTTTATGCGATCTGTGTGTGTTCAATGTCCAAACAACACTGTTAACATTATTATCCTATTCTCCATCTACATTACATTTTGCTTTATCATCATTCTTATATCATACCTGAATGTGTCTTCTGGGTTTTACAGAAGGTCGATCCATTCGATTGTTATAAAAATTGCAGTCAACTACATTTCGAGCATGCTGCTTATTAACATTTTGGATGATAAAAATTTACTTTTACCAGAGTTTGTGCACCAGTTATATATCCACATTACCAGATTAATAAATATAGGAGAGAGTAGAAGAATCATTAGTATCGATTGTTTATTGAGACATTATTTTGACCTAAGCTATGCGGACTCTTTCTTTTATTCCAGTTTGTTATTTTTTTTTATCCCTGTACTCCTCATGGGCACGTTAACCTTCATGTTGTTTGTTATTCTGAAAATATACACGCTGTTGCGAAAGAAGGCAATTGCGAACAAACTGGACTTGCTGAGTATAGCCAAAAGGGAGAGAATTCATTTCTTGGCTAATTCCTTAGAGAAATCCTATTCCAAAGAAAGGTTTATCATGATATTGAGGTATATAAAATTACAACACTACACTTGGATGGATAGAACATTTATCTTTTTTGAAGATATGATTCCAGTGTATGTTACTTTTTTATTTATGATACATGCAAAAACTTCCATGAGAATGTTTCAGCTATTTGACTGCTCATACATTATGTACACAAAAAATTTGGGCAGATATATCCTAAGCGGAGTCAGCAGTGTCCAATGTGATTTGAAGACAGATTATTTGAAGTTTTTCATTTTGGGTTTATCCGGGACAGTTATATGGTCCCTGGGGATCCCCTTACTCTCCTTCTTCGTCCTATACACAAATAGACATAATTTATTTCAAGAAAATGTTCGCATAAAATATGGCTTCTTACACAATGGGTATTTGCCAAATAGGTGGTATTGGGAGATTATAGTCTTTGCGAGGAAGATATTTTTTCTTTTCATCACCACTGTTGTGTTGTTCCCATCAGACGAAACCAACACATCCAAGTTGCTGCTAATTACTTTCGTGGCGATATTCTCCCTGTGTGTGCATTTTATCTTTCAGCCATTTGACAAGAGAAATTTTTTTACCCTAAACAAGTTGGAAAATACGAGTTTATTCATATGGACTTCAACCATCGTCGTTATATCCATTTTGCTTTCTATCAAACTGAATGAATTCCTGAACTTTGTTATTTTGTTTTCCCTGATTTTGCTGCATGTCATGTTCTCTGTTAAATTGTTGATTTGTTTGTTCTACGAATGCATCGATAATCTCAGGCGGAAGAAGGCCTTCTACCACGTGCCCATTCTCAGCACCTTTGCCAAAGCGCTCGTCGATGTTGTACAAAGGAGAAAGAGACAGGAGCCCCTAATTTACTACGACAAGAATGCAAGACAAATTTCGATTATTTTACCTGACTGCGTTATGGAGAAAAAAAAAAAAGTCAGACTTTTTGCTGACTCGTTCAGGCGAATTTTCAACAATGTGCGCGGATTTTGGACAAAGGGGATGAAGCAGCGGCGGGGAAATCGCCACCGAGGCGGAAGTCGCGCCAGTGATAATGACAGCTTTGGCACTTGTGGCAGCACCCATATGGGGAGTCACTACGGTAGCCGCGATGGACAGGAGCAACTCAAGCAAGGTGCAGGAAATCTCCCAAACGACGAATCCCTTGGAAACATCCAAGGGGGGCCACCAAAAGAAAGGGTGAAAAGAAGACCAACATGGGCAGCCAAGAATGATGAACAACATGGAAGCCTGAACGTGCAGGGAAAAAAAGGAAACAAAAATGATCACCATTTTTTCACACACAATTTACCGGAAAAAGAAAAAAAAATGAGTTTCTGCTTTTTTCCCATAAATAATAACGAGTCTGTTTGCGCAAATATCAACAAGGAACAACGCATGTTCGCAATTGAAATTTACAAAGAATTGCTCGACATATTCATGAAGAACGTTACGTTAACATACATTTCGGAAATCTTTTTCGAGTTCATATTTAAAATTACCATCAACATAGGAAACTTGATTGACAACCTGGACCATAAGGATAAAATATTTGTGTCTATGGATCAGGAGCAGAACTTTAAGAACATCATTCAGTGGTCTCTCGAACGGATGGAAAAATGTAGCGAAAATAAAAAGTTGGAAGAAAACAAAATAAATAATTTGAAAAATTGTAAATATGATTGTGGTCTGCTTAATCTCGATGTCGACACGCTGCAAGGTCCTTTACTCTTTGAAGAGGAACGAATGGAGTCCTGTCGAAGCGTTGGCAAGACAGCACCAGGGCAGTCGTCTAGAGACACTTCTGGAAACTCCAGCCTAAGCGGAAAGGACCCCGAAATTCAAGGTAACACGCTCGGCACGCCAACACTTCGCTCGCCATTACGTGGCACCATCGATAAGTTACACCCTCAATTTGGTGCATCCTCCAATTATTTCATCACCACACCACCGCTTCAACCCCTCACAGTGTCCGATGAAGAGAAAGAGAAGCTCTTCTCATTTTTCAGCGACGATCTCCTGGACAGGAAAATCCCCCTGTCCGAATTTTATCTAATCCTCACAGAACTCAAGCTCAAATACTGCGGAAACCTCACTGCCTACTTTTACATGTTCATGCTATACAAAAAATTGGAAAAGCTCCAGGACAAGAAAAAACTTAGAAGGCTAAACAAGAAGCTGCGCAAGTGCCAACGAATTAGTGACACGAGCAAGAAAAAATCTCACGAACAAATGATTCAGAAGGACAAAATAAAAGAAAAAACAGCGCTACTGTACAAGGAACATAAAGACCTGACTAAAACGTTGGAGCAGCTGAAAAGGCACTACGTTAATATAAGTAGGAATGACTCGGACAATTTTTCATCTGAGGAATTTGGAGTGCCCGATATGGATGGCAACATTTCCCTTTCCAGTGGTGGCTCCATGGAGGGCGTGCTTCTTTCGAAGGGCTTCGATCAGAAGCAACCAGAAAGCGATCGGGACGTGCGGAGAGGGTAAGCCCCGCCAGTTGGCTAATTAGCGGTTTGGCGCAATTTTTTAACCACCCCGCCTTTTTTTCCTGGTCCTGCCCATTGTGATGTCAATTTTTTTTTTTTTTTTTTTTAAGTCCACCGTCTCTTACCACCTCTTTCTCGTCCACGTTTGGGTTGTTTCTATTTTTTTTTTCTCCCTTGGTGCATATCACCGAGGTGACCAACATGTGATTTGTTTGTGTCTACAACGTGTTAACAAGGTTACACACCCCCCCCTTTATGTGACTGCCTAGTCTCCTCATTGCCATGAACTAGGCTAACTGCCTGCAATACCAAAGGTCACCCCCCGCGGGTAACCTTTCTTGCCTTATAATTCCGCGCTACTTCCCCATTTGAAGAAATCAACCTTGTTCACATATTTTTTTTAAGCGATACTAGAATGGTCAAACGTTACCTTGCTCAGGAAAAGTGCACACACGAAAAAAAAAAAAAAAAAATGGCTAGCTGAATTAGCTAGCTGACTATTCTGCAGATAATTTCCAACAACGATGCGGTAATTTGATGCGGCGCCTTTTTTATTATTTCCCCCCCCCCCTCCTTCATTTTATGTTTTTTTTTTCTTCCTTTCCTGCACACTTAAAAAATAAGAGTGGCCGCTAACCACCTCACAATCGGGATTCAAAAAGATGGAAGAATTTTCAACACAAAAGGGGGGAAATTTCTTGTAAGACATCAAATTATGTTCATACGAATTTAGGAAAATGCGAACAAAGCTGATGTTGTCGTATTTGTAACTTAAGGCATCCTTTATAAGTTTCTCAATTTCGCTTATGCACCCTTTTAAATAGGAACAAATGTCCACCTCGGAAGAGGTTTTCTCGAAAAAGCGAAAAGTATGACTTAAGTAATTTTTAATATATAACAAGTTGCAGTATTTGCCAATCCGTTTGTTCGTATTATGGTAGCTCTCTTTCACTTGGTCTAAATTTTTAATTTTTTTTTTCACCCCTATGTTGATTTCGTCATTTGGGGAAAGGGTGATTTTTAAATTCTTTGTGAGGACGGAGTTAATGAGAACAGCTTTATTTTTCTGGAAATTGTAAAAGTCAATTTTTGAAATATCTGGGTAACAGAAATTCCACGCTTTGTATTTCATGTTGTAGGAGTCTTCCTCGATGGGTTCCGAATCCACATTGGTGCAGGAGTAATAAATAAAATATATCATCAAAAAATCTGAGTAAAGATACTGAATGTAATAAATTAAGGAATAAATTAATTTGCTCTTATTCTCACCACAATTTACTTTTAATCCATTTTGAAGTGTACCCGCCAATTCCTTATAGCATAATGACATGACGTAATAGGTAAAGGCATATTCCTGGTCGGAGGGGATGTTGGTATATAGGCTTAAACAGCTGTAATCAATTAACACGGTGTGGAAAATGCAGTTAAAATAATTTTCCACGCTTTCCATTTCGCTGTTCATATTGTACAATTTGAAGTAGTGAGTCAGGATTTTCATGAGGGTGTACAGTACACACACGTCTGTGTGAAATTCGCTCAATTTGGAGTGCTCCCTAGAGGCCAGCAAAAAGGAAAAGGTTAGGATTTTTTTTAACACTATCTCGAGATACTCCATGAACAGGTGAAATATCTTGCACAAGACCGTCAGCTTCATGCGCCTCTGCGTAACGCTCGCTGGGCTCGTGGTGCGTTCCTCGATGTGCGTACCATTACCGCGTTTGGCGTGTTCGGTGCGCTCCTCTTTGGATTCGCTTCTCCCCACGGTGCTGCTCCCCTGGTGGACGCTTCTACATTCCGTAACAGGGTTACTTCCACGCTGCTCATCGGACCTGCACTGGTTCACTTCCCTCGGCGCACTCTCCACCCCTGCACACTCGTCAATAAATTCTTCCAACTCGGTGAACAACTCCACAAGGGAGCTCTCGTGCTGCATATAATTTATCAGATAAGGGAAACGCAAGCGTAAATCTCGCTCCATTTTTTTAACAGCCCAAGGAGGAAAAGACATGTTGCAAAATGCTTCATACTCCTCCTCATTTGTATAAGTCAACCCTTTGTCCACTTGGTACAGATGTTCCATGGAAAAAAAAAACGTATCCGGAGAGAAAAAAAAATTTGACAGTAAGACTAGCAGAGGGGGGGAAAAACCAAAGTAGCACAGATCATTAAAAATTATAGACTTGACAAAAAAATTGGGATTCTCTTTGGACACCCCTTCTAGTATTACATACGATTCGTTGAAGAATAAGTGGAGGAAGAAACTGATAAATATATTTTGCTTTACATTTTGTGAGAATTCCTCGTTTAGGCGTTTTGTGGAGGGCAGATCATCCGTCTCTTCCTTTCTGTACGTGTTTAGAAAGAGGGAGTAGTAATGACCTACATCTGGGTGCTCATCATAATCGTCCCATTGGTTGTTTGATTCGCCCACAAGTTCATCCAGGGGGGACCCGTCAGTCGTTATGCGCTCCGCCTGGCTGTCTTCTCGCTTTTCAAGCGGGTCGTTCTCTTCCACTTTTTGCAATTTTTCTCGTGTTGACCCCTTTTCAGGATGTTCCACTTTGCCACAGGGAGGGTCCCGTTTCAAATTGCTAAGAAAACGTTTAGTCTTTAACTCTTCCTTAAGTAGTAGGTCCCTCTCTAGGGAAAGGAAGTCCCCCCTTGCGCTATTCATCACTTGTTGGATGTACCCCCTCGAAATGCACTTCACCAAAACGTTACGACTGGCGGAGTAAAATTTTACATAATGCACTACGTGCTTAATGTCTAAGAAGCTTGACTTGGCGTTTATACGCTGGAAATGTTCCGCGATGTATTCTACATCTAGAGTTACCTTTTCGAAGAAGGAGTAGCCCTCATGGACACTCATTTTTGTCACGTGCTTAGCCACACTGTTCATTTTATACATTAAAAGGTATTTATTAAAATATTTCTTTCGGACCTGTTTGTCTTGCTCCTGACATTTGGAACCTACTTCTTTGCTGACCATACGTATGCATTTTAGGAGCTCCTTACAATTTTCTTTAATGATGTCTGTTTTCACCTCCTTGGATTCGAAAATGACCTGATTTAGCATCATACTTAGGTGAATGGCAAACTGGATCCTGCGAAGGATGGACAGGACGGTGCCCGCAGGTGGGTCTGCTAAGTGGTCTTCCCTGTTGTCTCTCCCTTGGCCTCCATGTTTGCCTTCATTTTTGTCTCCATTTTTGGCAGCATTTTTGCCGTCATTTTTGCCTCCATTTTTGCCTCCATTTTTGACATCATTTTTGACATCATTTTTGCCTCCGTCTTTTCCTCCACGTTTATGCGCACTTGGCTCCTTCTGCGCCGACTCGTACTTCGCCAAAAACTTGGAGAAGCATCTCTTCACGAGGAAGAGGTTCTTCATCACGTACGACCTTTTGCGTCTGCAGTGGTAAATTAACGAGTCCGTTATTTTGAGCAACCCGCTTTTGTAATCATCCCTGTGCAGACCACTATTCTTTGTTATGATGTGGTCCATAACTTCCGCTGTGGATGCGTACAGGATTAGGAACAGCTGGAAGAAGGTGAACAGGTTACATCTGAGGGAACCCTCTTCGCACATAGAGTGATGTGCGTCGGGTTCGTCTCGCGGATTGTTTTCCTGTGTTGGCGCTTTTTTGGTGGAAGAACTTTCCATGGGGGGATGCTTCTCTCCTTCTACTACACCCCTCCTCATATGCTGAACAAACTCCCGATTGCCATTTTCGAAAATGTTAATGTATATGCTGTCCGCACAAAAGGCCTTTATACATTTGTAAAAAATTTTTTCAAAAAAGAACGGGTCTTCATTACAATTAATAACACTTGAGTGGTGAAGGAAGTAGCAACTTAGGACAGTTAAAAATGGATGGTTCCCCAGGAGGAGCTTTACTTGTTGAACGATCAGGTGGTCCATAATTACAAGCATGTCTTCCAAGCTGATATCGTCCGATATGTATTTTCTATCTTCACATTCCTTTATTGTAATTCTCTTTTCTGGTTTGATCCCCACGTCCAATTTGTTGTCTCCCATTTCGAGGGAGCAGACGTACTTCTCATATGAAAAGTCCTGCACTCTGATTTCGTCTTCATCGTTCAAATCTGACAAGGGTGTGCGTATACGTGTAGGTGTGTGTATGTGTATACGTATGTAGTGTAGTGGTGTGAGAAAGAGAAAATATGTGTTAGGGAGAAGCCACACATAGGGGGTGGCGGGGGGTTGATCCCTTCGTAATGGCACTGTATTTGCCAAACGTAGCGAAACGATCTGAACACTACTGGGTACCTTCCACATTCCGGCGGAGCAAGTCTGATATTTCAATGTACCCCTTCTCCTTCTCCATGTGGCGAGCACAGAGCTATGAGCATTGGAGGAGGAGACGGGTCTATTCTACAGGGCACAGAAACACATATAGAAACATGCAAACATACGTATATAATGCCTTCGCGTTTTTGCGCGTATAACCACGCAGGCGAATGCAAAGGCAATACCGGGGAACGGCTTCTCACTGTTCGCAGTGAGTGGTGTACCTAACCCTAAATTTGTTCCTCAAAATAGGGTTATATGGCAGGTAGCACCTCTCTTTTTTGCGGGGACACAAGCGAACACCACATCGCGTGAATGAGGAGAAACGCATCCTTACAATTTTTTATCTTGCCCCACAGCGTCACATTTCGATGTACATGCAGAATATGCATAAGGGGTGATGAACTTCACCCTTCAAATAAAATGGTAAAGCAAAGGGAAATTTTAAAAACAATGTAATAAAAAAAAAATTCCTCCTGTTTTGGGGTACACGTTGCTACAGTTTGGTAATTTTGAACGATTTGCAGAGAGCACCTAAAGGTACCCAGCGTTTTTTTTTTTTTTTTTTTATCACATTATTTTATTTTAATCAGCTTAAGGGGGGAGACCGTCCTCACGCTACCCTACCCTCATGTGCACATTCCTTTGCATTCTAACCCTAACCTATTTCGTTTTAATCTACGTTTATATTTTTTTCCTACTTCAACTTCCTTCCACATCTAATACTCACTCCACATCTACATGCCCCTTCCGGATTCGTTTGGCATGTGGAGTGAGAAGTCCCGTTCGTATAGCTCATCCAGCTGGAGGGCTGCACATGAACGGAGGGGGAGATTTTTAAAATGCAAGTTGAAGTAGGACGCGTGGCGATAGTTGCGATGAGGCAGCAACGGTGCGGAGGTTAACGCTGCTTCAGCGACCAGCGGTGTAGAAGCTAAGCGACCAGACGGAGCACTTATGCACACACCACATGGTGAATGATTAACGGCACAAAAAAAAAAAAAAGAACAAAAAAACAGCTACTTTAAAAAAAAAACATTCTTAAAAAGGACTTTGTCAAAAGCGACTCCTTTTTAAAAGCAACCACGTCGCCACATTTACAGCGATGTGGGAGCCACGCAAAATTTTCAACACCTTCGCTAGCTCCAGCTAAACAAACGAGTATGCACACACAGACATACCCATGCACAATGAGGAAAAAAATGAATGTGGACCCCTGGGCGTGCCTTTTTACACGTCCTTTCTAATTCGTATGTTACAAAGGTGTCGCAATTTTTTTTTTTTTTTTTGCGCATTCTTCCACGTGACCAGTTATCTCTCCTCCCTGTTGGCTTTCCCCAAAGCAGGACAATAGCGCAAGGGTAGGTTAGGGCCCCACCCGTGTATACGTACAACTGAACCTCGGGAAGTGGCTCGTCCCAACTACATGCACAATCCTTTCAGCAGAGGTGTGCCTAAAAAAGAAAATACGTCTTTACATTAAGCATATTTCAATGAACAAAAATTTCATATTCGTGAATATAAAATGGTTGCCACTTTTTTTTTTTTTTTTTTTTTTTTTGTACTTCGTTCTTGGGTGAGTCCCGTAAACTTCTGTTCAGCGCCGTAGTACACTCTTTCCCCGATTCTTCGGTCGCCCCTTTTGTGTTTTCCTTCACCACTTTGACTGCGTGTCCAGTTAACCTATTCGCTCTATTCGTGGAGACCTCCGCCCCACTGCCCTGCTTGTGTTTTGCTAGTTGCGCAAGGTTGTGGTCAAGGAGGTGCTTCTGATTTAGAGATTTGCTGCATTTCTTGGGGGATCAGCACGTTGGGCGGTTACATAACGTCAATTGTCTAAGCGAGGGAGGATCACACACACACACGTATGCAGGCACATGTACACGGCTCACCGCTCATGTCTTACGTTCTTCATTTGGTCGATATCACTTTTCATCTCGATGTTCCTTCCGGAAAAAAAAAAAAAAAAAAATTGCCACTATAGTTCGTCGTTGCAAGTTCGAGCTAGCGGCATGTAAATACATATGTGCATACACACCTCACACGCACAGGTGCTTGAGATGCACTGAGACAAAAATTTTTTTAAATACTTCTTCTGCTTGTTTATGTCAAGCTTCATATTCTGTATGTTCACCGACGTGTTAACAATTTCGTAGTTAATCGACTCGTCAATCTTTTTGTAATACTTCAGCTGTCCATCCATATTATCGTTTTCCTTTGTGATCGATTCGAGGTCTGTTGGAGAAGGGGAATGCGTGGGTGCGACGTGGGTAATGATACAGTCCCCGCTACCAAGTGTATGTCACCTTTGCAGGTGCAAATATGTGGAGTATGCACCAATGATGAGCACGCGTCCATCGTGCCTCTTGTTCATGTATCAAACCGAGCTTGAGCGCGATGATATCATCCTGGTGCTTCTGCAGCTGCTCATTTTTAGTGCTTTTGAGCTTTTCTTTATAAATTAAAATTTCGTGAATTTTTATCAAGTCCTTCAACTCGTAGATCATCCCCGTGATATTGCTAGAGAATTTCTTCAAATGGTCAATCCGTTTTTCCATGCTCAAGTTGGACGACGCTGCATTCTGCATTTTGTTCTTCTCGGGCGAGGTCTCCTTTTTGTGTCACTATGTGTTTGTGCCCTTTCTAGGTTTGCCTTGTCCAATTGTTCCTCTTTTTTTTTTTTTTTTTTTTTTTTTAAATATCACTGGTGAGATAACTAGTTCGAGTGAACGGTGTGACGTAGTATATGCACATGTGGTGTCGCACCGTGGTGGGGAATATAAACCGAGGGGAAATTGAACTCAGAACAGTTGCCTCGTGGATTTATCTTTTTATGACCCACTTGTGTGCTGCATATGCAGAGAAGCAGCGTTAACAAAAATTTCCAGTTAACCTCTTCCCTGTCCGTGAAATAGTCCTCCTTTTTGGTGAACATTGGATTGGATGAGGGGTGAAGATATGACCTTTCAATTTTTTTCCCGTACCACAAGAAATAACATTTCAGTTGTGCCTTAATTGCATTTTTGTATGTTGCAGTTTATTTGTAAATTTGTTCGTTGTTGTCGCCGCTTGCCCGTGTGACACTTTTTTTTTTTTTTTTTTTTTTTTTTATACATGCACAAAAAAAGCTACCTCGTACATGCTCAGAAAAAAAAAAAAAAAAAATGGACAAGGTAAACGGGGACAACTGTGTGTAATAAATATCCCATTCTGCTTACACGTTAACGAGTTGCAAATGAAAAATGGATGTAGCTGCATGTTCGTCCTACATTCTGTTCAGCTTATCCGTTTTCACACACAACTGGATTGTGGACGGACTGTTAATCATGTGCACACATTGAACCGAAAATGTGTGTGCAGGGGATACATAAGATAGTTTTTTGATATTCCCATTTTGGGAGAATAGGAAGAGGGAGCAAAGCACACATAACAATGGGACCCACGTGCTATACTACAAGAGAATTATCCCTGAAATGGTAATTTTGCCGACCTGCCTAACCCTTGTGGTAATGTACAAAGTAGCAAAATGTTTGAACGTGTTACACCCCATTGCGACTAGCCAAAAAAGTTGTCACCTTGAGTAAAGAGAAAAAAAAAAAAAAAAAAAAAAGTTGTTGAGAAGAAAGAAAAAATTGCACAATTATATTAACGGCCCCCCCGTTCTGCAAAACCACACAAATGTGAGCAAAAATTTGGGTAAAAAAAAATAAGGTGATAGGAGGAGGAGAAAAAATCTCCATAAGGGCGAGGAACCCCTCACGATGACCCGAGATGGCCAACAAATGTACAGGTCCCTTTTGGCACAGAGTTCCAAATATCACATTTGATTAAATCTTACACGACACGGGGACTACACAGTTAAGCCCTCCACTTGTTTGTAACGAATAGTCCTTCGTGCATAAGTGACAGGATGCGTTGCTTCCTCCTTCATGCTTTATCCATTTTGTGCAAATTAAGAGAACAAAAAAAAGAGAACCATTTCAAGTCAAGCCAGAGGGGCGTATATATCCAGGTGAGCCCAAAATTGCCATTCCGCATTTGGTGACAAACTCATGATGAACTAAATTTCTTTTTTTTTTTTTTTTTTTTTTGCTCCTCGTTGGGTGATCATTTGTAAACACAGTAAAAATAAGTAACCGATTTGATGGCTTAGTTACATATGTACGTACATATATGTAGCCTTTTTTTTTTTTTTTTTTTTTTTTTTTTTTTTTTTTGGGAAAA
>NW_012192587.1:17962-20427 GCF_000956335.1 Plasmodium fragile | reverse complement strand
GACACTTTTTTTTTTTTTTTTTTTTTTTTTTTTTTTTTTTGTTCTGGGAACAGATTGCTCAATTCTGTGCACGCACTGACTGAATTGATTAATGAAGAAGTGTTAAGTGGGCCACATTTGTTGCACCCGTGGAGGGGAATACTAGCAGCCGCTTGTGTAATTAAGTGTGTAGCTGATCGAGAAGCCTTCCTTCCAGGACACACACACGTGCGCATACATACGCATGCGTGTAAGCCTACGTGCTGACCCATTTGGAAAAGGGGGAGAAACTCGGGAGCAGGGAGACGCATGAATGCACAGGCGGAGGTTTGCAACCCAGCTTTAGCATACACACCCAGGGAGACACAGGGACGGGGTTAGTAGAAAAGAACCAGTACTTCTGCGTGTAGAAATGTGTGTAATAAATGGCCACATATATATGTGCACATATGAAAGATTAGTTCTAGCGCAACGATCACAGTAGGACAGCCCGGGGGGTAGCGGCGTGCAACTCATTTGTACGAAGCAAAAACGAGGGGGTGCATGGTATGGATATACGGTTGGCAGCTACCACACGATGGCATAAGCCATGTCTGGGTGTAGTGTGCGATGAGAGTTGCAACTTTTCCGTCCCGCCGCTCACCAGTTTAACCGCTTGTAGCTGCTTACCAGCTTATCCGCACTCCCTCACCGTGATGTAGCTCGGGCGCACGCCCCCTTTGCTTCGTCTCCCCCTGGTCCGCACATGCACATGAAAGGAAACGGCAAAATTGCATTCTGTGCTCTGTTACTATTTACTGTTCTTAACATCCAAGCAAGAAAAAGCAACCGACCTTTGGAGGGAACTACCTTAAGGGGCGCGGAAAATAACTGGAGGAACAGAAACATGAACCCTAATCATCCCTGTACATGCAACTGTAAATTAAAAACACGGAATGGATCTTTTAAATTCATTAATTTTACGGAAAGTAGGAAGCCAAATTATGTGAACAATGCGGGACACTCATCCACAATGCAACCTCCTGGGCGTCCTTCAAGGGACATGTGGAATAAAGATTTTCACAAAAGTGGATTCACCTCGTTACAAAAGAGAAGCCGAGTTACACTGAGTTTATCCGTGCAGAGTGCCAGCAGGTGTTCCTTTTTGTTTAACAAAATTGATGGGTTCTTCGGAAATTATGAGCGCAGGATGAGCAGTACCCATGAGAATTGCACGTCGGAAGGTAGCAACTTTGTGGAATACGAAAAGGTGGAGTCATTGTCGCCTGACTTGGTCAGGTGTAAAAATGCCTCCCCTTGGGGCGAAGCGATTACAGGAAAGAGGCAAACCGAATGTGGGAATATTCGAAGACGTGGCTTCGCTTTGTCTGCATTGCCACGGGGCGGCACCGCGCTTGTGTCTTCCCCTGCAGTGGAGCCCACCTCTACAATTGCTTCCATCTCGGATGCCCCCCCCTCGCGAGGACATTTATACAAACCAAGTGTGTTGGACAAGCGGAGCACAGACGATGCAAGTGGTCCCCCGCGCAGTGCAGCCTACGGGTCGGCCATGAGAACAGCTGAGTGTGCTAATTGGATTAAGTCTCCGCCAGAGGTTTGCATGAAAAGTGGAGCCAAATGCGCTTCCGAACCCACCGCCCAGCCCGCCGAAGGAAGAAAAAAGAAAAAACGAGTTTTGTCCGAGGAGGCCAAACGAAGCATGAGAGAAAAACTTGGAGCCATTATGAGGAGCAAATGGAAGGATCCAGAATTTCGCAAAAGGATGATGAAGTCTTTTAAGAAGAGGGGCCTTGAACACAACAAGAAAATATCAGAAGCTGTTAAAAACAAATGGAAAAATGATATGAATTATAAACAGAAAACGCTAGATGGCCAACGGAGGTACTTCATCCGACGATATAAAAACAAAAAGATAGTTGCCATTTCAGATAAAACGAGGGAAAAAATATCTAAAGCTATGAAGCAATACTGGATGAACAAAAATAAATTTTCAAAAACGCAAGTTAACAGCTTGCAACACATGCAGAAGAGGAAGAAAAAACACAAAAAGGTTTGGGAGGATATTTACTCCCTTATATTAAATCAGAAGGTGGGAGACTTTGGCGGCTATCAGTCGTCTTTGCACCACAACCTGTCGATCAATTTGCAGGCCGCCCTTAACTGACCTGACCCTGCAAGGGGGCGACTAACATGTCGTCATATAAAATGGATAAAGAGACGATGGCACGGCAACCGCTTTTCCATTTCACCAACCCTAACTTGTATACCACTGTGCTTGCCTGACGCCCCTTTTTTTTCCATTCTTTGGCTTCTTTTTTTTTTTTTTTTTTTTTTTTTAGCACATCCCATTAATTATTCCCTTTTGCAGGCTACGGGTTGGTGAATGTCTCCGACTTCATTATCCCCTTTTGTGTCTCCTCGTGATTAGCAACTCTTCCCCTCGCTGATCCTCTCAATTTCTTCCTTTTTCGTTTTTTTTTTTTTTT
>NW_012192587.1:0-16032 GCF_000956335.1 Plasmodium fragile | reverse complement strand
TTTTTTTTTTTTTTTTTTTTTTTTTTTAGCCTCTTTTTGAGGTATTCCTTTAACACTTTCTTTTGACACTTTTTTTTGACACTTTTTGTTGACACTTTTTTTTGACACATTTTTTTTTTTTGGCCCTTTTCAAAAAGTTACTTCTTCTTCGTAACCGCTGCGCACATCCCGAATTTAGAGAAATATCACCCACCTGGCGAAAGGGGAAAAGAAACAAAAAAAAAAAACACACAAAACAGCCGAGGAGAGGAGAACATAGCGCGGAGCTACACCCATGCGTGCGCAAATGTAAGGATGCATAGGAGGTCCCAACAATGTGACTCATTTTTCCACTCGCTCTGTGTAAATGCGAAAATGGTTCGGCTTCACAATGGGGATGCTTTCTCGTAGCACCATCTCTAGTTTAGTATCCTTCGCGGCTGTGCCGTGCAAAATTGGCATGCTGCCACGAATACAACGTTATCTCTCTTCTTACCTTTGTAAAAGAAGGCTATCTTTTTGGGCCCTTTCCACGTGACTTCCCTCAAGGGCTTCTAACCGCGCACACATTTGTCAATTGGTGCATAGGGGTGTGTGTATGTTGGCCCCTCTGCGTGTGAAGAACGACGTAAAGAGATACTAGCCCTGTCCATGCGTATGCAACCAGACGAACCGCTCACGCTTCTGATTCAAACCGCATTTTAATGATTCATGTCTGGGCAATCAAAAGGGCGCTGTGCATTTTTATCCTCATCACTTGTGTGCTAAAAGTAGTGCGTTCGCATAGAATTACGTGGAAATCGACAAAAGGAGTTTACACCCGACCTGACGGCACAAATGACTTCGAACGGGAGTGGAAAGGGAAAGGGGTGTTCTTTAATATTCAGAGGGGTAACAACGGGAAAGACACGAAGAGAAGGAAGGGTAGGAGGGGATGGGCCACTGGTGCAAGACCATTCTTTCGCTTCCATAAATCTATTCCACTGTTCCTGTTGCAGGAGTGCCAACGGAAAAGCTTAAGCACAAAACAATATAACTCAACAGTCATACCGTGTAGCAGCAATTTGGAAGTTATTGCCCGGAGAAGGAATGGCTTACCGCTCGATCGGCGACATGGTAAGGTGATCGGTGCAACAGGGCAGTTGGGGGATGACGGCCTTGGTGGAGGACCCTCACCTGGGATGGAAGCACATAAGAGTAAGACACGCAGCAGCAGTAGCAATCGAAGCAGCTGCGGCGATGTTGGAGGAGCCCCAGAATGCCCCCAACAAAACGTCCGCAATTTTTGCATACTGGCTCACATCGACAGCGGGAAGTCAACCCTAGCTGATCGGTTCCTAGAATTAACAAAAACAATAAAAAAGAAAAAAATGCAAGACCAGTTTCTCGATATGATGTCTTTGGAGAGGGAGAAAGGAATCACCATTAAGTTGAAGGCAGTACGAATGAATTACCAAAATTATATTTTCAATTTAATTGACACACCAGGACACTTTGACTTTTATCATGAAGTAAAAAGATCCCTTAGTGTGTGTGAAGGAGCCATACTACTCATTGATGGGACAAAAGGGATTCAATCGCAGACCCTGAACATATTTCTGGAGTTGCAAAAACATAATTTAAAAATAATTCCTGTGATCAATAAAATTGACCTGAACATGTGCAGGTTGGACAAAATAGAAAGTGATTTGTTAAACAAATTTCATTCTATGAAGAAAGACATTTTACACATCTCTGCGAAATATGCACATGGAGTTGAAACTTTGTTTCAGAGAATTGTCTCCGACATCCCTTGTCCTGCGATCAAATCCAATTCCTTCTTTAGGGCCATCATTTTTGACTCCTTCTATGACCAGTACAAGGGGGTCATATTAATTATTAAAGTGTTAAATGGGGTGTTGACAAAAAAAATGGAAGTTTTTTTTATTCAGAGCGAAAAGACGTACACCATTCAAGAGGTTGGGTACCTCACCCCGGATATGAAACCCGTGGAGTGTATACGGCAGGGGGACATTGCGTACGTGTCATCCAACATAAGAAAATGTGATGAGGTGCAGATCAGCGAGACGATAGTTAGCAGAGATATCGTGCACATGAATGCTCAGCGTCGGTTCGTGGTCGATTTGGATCGGCTCGGCGGGGAGTGCAGCGGTGAAGAGAATAGTAGTGTAAAGCAAGGCGGCATGGATACCTGCCAGGGTGCTGCCTCCCCACAAAGGGAGAAGCGCACCGAGCGAGAAATCAACCTGGAGCAGATCGCTGCTTCCAAGGTGGACGTCTCGTACCCAGTTGTGTTTTGTAACATATACAGCGTCAACGACAAGCAGGCCAATGAACTGGAGGCGGCACTAAACAAGTTGAAGCTGAATGATACGTCCTTTTCCTTCAAGCCTGATGTTTGTGAAACGTTGGGCAAGGGGTTCAAGTGCGGGTTTAACGGATTGTTACACCTTAACATAATCCAGGAGAGAATCAAACGGGAGTATGGCGTCGAGACCATTGTGACGGCCCCGTCTGTGAATTACCTGGTGAGGGTCAAGGAGAAGTGCATTGACAAGCAGCTCAAGGAGAGGCTGATGGACGTGAGGTTCGACATATCCAACGTTAACCTGGACTCACGCGGTGACAACAGCGGTGGCGATGTGCATGGCGATGACAATCGCGTTTGTAATCGCGATGGTGATGGGGGCGGCAAAAAAGAACACGAAGGACTGTACTACATGACGAGCAACGTCAACGACATCCCCCAAAAAAACTACATCCACGGAATTTACGAGCCGTACGTGCGAACGAGCATAATGACGCCGGAGGAGTACCAAAAATATATCATGGCGGAGTGTTTCCAAAGGAGAGGAATTTTTATTAAAAAGGAAAACATGGACAGCCATGTCATCTTCTATTTCGACATGCCGTTGTCAGAAATTTTGATTAACTTTTTGGACCAAATAAAATCCTGCACAAAGGGCTATGGGTCCATGAGCTACCAAAATTACGTCACATATAGGGAAAGCGATTTGCACAAAATTAACATATACGTTAATAATAGGAGTATCGACTCCTTGTCCTTCCTGGCACACAAATTAAATTATCATGAGAAGGGGAAACGCATTGTTTTAAAATTGAAAGAACTGATAAAGCCTCATCAGTTCCTTGTTGTTATTCAGGCAGGTGTGGGGACCCGGATCTTCGCCTCGGAGCGGATCAACCCGCTGAGGAAAAATGTCACCGCTAAATGCTACGGGGGGGATATCACACGGCGCAGGAAGTTGCTCGAGAAGCAGAGCGCAGGGAAGAAAAAGATGTTCAGCATCGGCAAGGTCAAGCTGCCGCCAAATATGTTCACCAAGCTCTTCGACTTGAAGGGGCAATAAAGCAGCAGGGGTGGGACAGCGCCCAAACATTGAACTCACACTAGCGGAAGTACGCGGAAGCACGCGGAAGCACGCGGAAGCGTCGTATCTGTGCCCTTTTTTTTTTTATTATTTTTTTCTTCTTCCCCTTGGGGATAGATTTGTTTTCTCTTCACTGATTATATTGTCTAATTTCCGCCACCCCCCCGTTTCTTCCCGTCACCCTCAATTATTATCCCATTTTTTTTTTTGTGCCAATATTGACCTTCTCACAAAGTGAATTCTCTTCTTCAAAAAAAAAGACAAAAACAGGAAGAGGCTACATGAGAACATGTACCATGGGAATAAATTATTTATGTCATATGCGTTTATTTTTTTTTTGGTTAACTGCGAAGGTTCTGAGGGTCCATTTGACTTGCCCTTATCGTCCGTTGCTCCATCGCAGGGGGACGTTGCCGTGGCTGATGTGTTGTTTCCCTTCAACTTAGCTGTTTGGTTAGTGGGGGAAGAATCATCCAACCCTTTCGCGCTCTCATCGTTTCTCTCGGGCGATTCCCCCAAGTGAAGAAACGTCGCAACACCCGTATTTATGCGAACAAGCTTTTTCTTCACTCTATTGGCTAACTTCTCCCGTGCGATTATTTCATTTTCGTAAATGTATATCAAGGGCTCCGACTGCTCTGCATCCTCGGGGTTGTAACATATTTTAATATTTTTTTCTTTACTAACTTGGTCGAAAATATTTCGTGTGTATTCATTTGTCTGCACTTGTTCTCCCTCATGGCTTCTGAGATGAACGTAAATTTTGTACTCTTTACTGTTTTCAATTTTTTTTTTATTTATATAAAAAAAATATTTTATGTTCAG
This sequence comes from Plasmodium fragile, assembly GCF_000956335.1. Taxonomy (NCBI): domain Eukaryota; phylum Apicomplexa; class Aconoidasida; order Haemosporida; family Plasmodiidae; genus Plasmodium; species Plasmodium fragile. The sequence goes on along the minus strand of NW_012192587.1, from coordinate 11,836 downwards.
GTGGAACGTCCCCTGGAACAAGTTCTTCGAATATTTTAGGGTCACATTATCAACATAGCCATCGACTTGTTTCCAATTTTCTTTGTTTCTGTTTTGGTAGAGCAGATATGAACTCATCGACAGTCCGTATGAGCCGACTACAAGCGGCACGAATGTTTTAATCGCCTCCATTTATTCTCCACGAGGGTGGGAGTAGTGTAAGCCTGCTTTTGGGGGGGGAGGTTCCTAAAGGACGATTCGTCATTTGTGCCTTCCCCCGTGCAGGTATAAATGTATATTAGTTTGTTCATGCCCAGGCCCATGCCCCTCCTGGTGATCGCTTTAACGTCGCTTCTACTAATTCCGTTGCCTACCAAATTTGTCATCGTTGTCGTTTTCCCCTTGGCAACTTTAAGCTCAACGTTTGTATCACCGTAGGTGTATGTGCGAAAGGTTTCGCTTCTTTACATATAGCACATTTGCCATTGGGGGATGCCTTTTGCCCATTGTTATATTTTTCCTCTCCGTTTTTTCATCAACGGGTTACACGCGCTAGACTCTTTTTTTTTTTTTTTTTTTTTTTTTTTTTTTTGGGGTCCATGACTGCGCAGCACCTCGACCTATCAGGAATAATTTTGAAGCTCCCTTTTCACTTCATCACTTTGACCTTTTCTCTGTGTGCCTCGTGAGGAGGAAAAAAGCCACCCCATAATGTAGAAAAAAAATACGCTCTTACGGGTGTACAAAAAGGGTGTTTCCGTGTTTGTGTCAATCGGTGAAGCACCACTAAAGGGGATATAACGACACGTATGTATAGTTAAAGAGGAACCGTTGCTTTTGACTTTTCAACCCCCTGTTGACACCATGGCAACCCATAATAAGCGCTACGACATCACGCTCAATCCCCTTTGCACGGGCAACCATCACGCTTGAGGGGGAAAAAAAAATAAACGAAGAAAACCGTCGACAGAGCAACTTATCTTTCATAAGTGTTATATTACAGCATTCGACAAAGTTGCGCTAATCTCTATGTGTACGTATGACTAAACAGAAAAAAGGATAAAAAGAAGGCATAAAAACTGGGCAAAAAGAAAAAAAAAAAAAAAAAAAATACGCAGCGAAACTGCAAACGAAACGAGACAAGGACAACAGATAGGTACACTCGCCTATATGTCTGTGTCGCTAGGGTTAAGAAGCCCCGTTTTATGTTAACAATCAATTTGGGCATTACCCTATTTTTTTTTTGCACTACTTTTCTCCACAGTGCGGTGTGCAGTTTCTGCTTGGTTTTTTTTTTTTTTTTTTTTTTTTTTCACCCATCCTTTTGCGGAGCTCCATTTTGGCTACCACACGGGATGATACATTTGAATTGGGCCAAAAGTACAGCAGCGCATATGGATGCCATAACATATAGCAACGGGATTATATAACAAGGTAGCAGAAACGCCGTAGGATGTAAGAAAAAGACGATTCTATACCGCTCTGCACATGTGCTCACGCACACGCACACGCACCTCTTACGACACGGTCAACTTCAAAATTTTTGTGTTTGAATTGGCAGTGGGGTCGAAGGGTCTATAATACGAATAGACGACGTAAAAGGTTCCAGGCTTTTGTGCCCTCACCAAACTTTGCAACGTGGATGTGCCTCCAACGAATCCCCCCAAATGTGCGTTCGCTTGAGGTTTTCCATTTCCTGCTGAATTGGCAGAATTGTCACCTGCGTTGTTCGAATTGTTCTGTATTGCTTTCGGCTGGGTGACAGAAATTTCGTTTGTGAAAAACGACTTGGTCATTTTCTTTTTTGGAAATTGCTCTGGGTTTATTTGGGGCTTTTCTTTATGAACTCCTAAGAAGACCCACACGTAGCCATTTCCACCGATAGCTTCAAATTGCACACAGAGTACTTTATTCTTCTGCAAATTAAATTGCACTGTTTTTTCATTCGTGCCGTTTATTATTTCTCCTACTTTGAGGTAAGCATCACATGGCTCATCACCCTTTAAGGCGTACGCGCGATCCTCTTCGGCTGCTCCGATTAGAACTTCGGAAATGTTCTGAGGCATATATTCTTCTGGCATGTTTAAAGTAATTTTCTCTTCAAGATTTACTGATCCTACTTTACTGTCTTCCATTTTTGTATTCTCTTCAGATGCAGATTCCTCACGTAAGGACTGGTCAATAAGGGATAGACTGTCGTTTAATTTGGCGTAATCGTCTCCTTCAAAATTGGTATTCAAATTGATTTCTGCTTCGTGAGCGGTGGGTTCGTTACCACTAGCGGTGTTGTCACTACTACCCGTGATGCTTCCTTCACTGGGGGTCTCCACACCTTCCTCGTTAGGATTGTTTAACTTTTTTCTTATCAACAAGACGGAACCTTCTGTGTTGCTCACCGCATCTGAGTTATTCACATAACTCGAAGGGATAACGGTAAAGTTGCACGGCGTCGTGCCTTGGAATATTTTCTTGGCGATACTGTACCAGGTGTTGCTGTTGACAATGTCGAAGGAGTACGTGCTTTGGTCTGCGGGAAGTGGACGGGTGAAGCGAGCGATGTACACAATGGGGAAGTGTTCATGGGGTCGGACGCGGTTGTATAAGTGCAAACTACTTGCTGCTATAAAAGCGGGACAGCCGCTGGACCACCCACGGGTGCTTCACAATGGTGAACCGTGCAAGAGGTATGCCTTATCACAGGATTACTCAAACGAAACACATTTTACGTAAATTAAAAAAAAAAAAAAGTTTTGTCACCACAACAGTGGAGGCGCTCTCCCACAAGCAGTGTTAAGGATGGACATGCATATACATTGTTCTCAACCAAACAAGCACATTGTACGAGGATTATTCACCATAAGCAAGGCATGCATTGTTGGTATGGTTATGTGTGGGGGGGGAGGACTTTACCCCAGGAAGGACGCAGCTCACGTGAGAGGATACATTATTCAACGCTATGTATGTGTCCATATGAAGAAGTATATAAGTGGCACTGGTAGAAGGAAGAAGCGCCAAAGGTAGCGCCTGGACATATACGTTATGGGATGCATAAATATATATGCCATGTGCTCATATGAATATTTTCTTACAATGCATATAATACTCTCTCTTTTACATGACCTGAAGCAGGACGTGCTTCTTCAAATCAACTATATGAGTTGGTGAAGTCACTCAAGCAAACTTACCCGAACACCATGACACGTGGGCAACGGCGGAACATACGACGAAGGAAAAGAGGCTTGGAAGCTTCATGCTAGGGAACTGGGGGTATTTTATTTATATATATTTCTTGTTTTTAATTCGGAAGGGGGGAGGGGGCGCGCCTTACTGCGACAGTCGACTGAATGCCGCTTCAGGGGAACATAAAAAACAAAGGCAGCAAAATGTAATAAAAAAATAATAAGTTAAATAAGGCAAATAAAATACATAAAAAAAAAAAATAAATAATATTAAATAAATATATATGTACAAATGGATAAAAGGGCGTAAACGTTTGTTGTGAACGGGAAGAGGGTTTCGGCTGGAGTGACTTCTGCAAGGTTTTTACTCTTTGCCTTTTTTTATTTCACGGTTTTTATGTGTTGCATTGTGTTGCTTTGTTTTTTTTCTGGCTTTTTTTCTTGTTTGCTGATATAGGGGAAGGGATTTTGTAAAACGAAGCTGCGGGGCGGTTGGAAAAGCACAACAAAAAAAAAAAAAAAAAAAAAAAAAAAAAACGTGCCACAAAAAAAGGATGCCTTACCGTAAAACTATTCGCAATGATAAAAAAAAAAATATGTAATATATAAAGAAATGTACACTACATATTTTATTTATATGTTTTTAATGCATAACTTCGCATGTGAAAATATATATATATGCGCATTTTTCATTTTTCCTTTTTTATTTATTTTCAAATTGCTTGCATGCATTTAAGGAAACTTTTTAAACAGTGAAGAAAAAACTGACTTGACCACATGCCTTTTTTTTAAAAAGCGCACAACAACTCCTGATGCCATAGAACATAAAACGTGGCCCGTGCGCAGTGGAAGGAAGAAAAAAAAAAAAGTGTCCCCCGCAAAACGCACATTTGTACACACGGTGGGCTTATAAAAAAAAAGTGCCTGCGACATGCACATGGAATAATGATACTACAGAGGTATGTAAATTTATATGCTTTATAAGTTTTATGTGCGTGCAAATATATGTACACTACACATACAAAATTATACATACAACAGCGCTGAAAAGTTGTCGTTACGAAAAAGCAGCCCTAAACCCATAGGGGGACAGGTCCAATTTGACGTAAATGCATGCCTTAAAAAAAAAAGGAACAAAATATACTGCCATGCTTCAACTGGGAATGAATGAACATGTTTTTTTTTTTAAAAGGATTAAGAAAAAGGTGTGATTTTGTGATGGCCGTTTTTTCTTCCTACTCCACACGAGTTGTTCAATTAAAGCAGTTTTAAATCGATGTGGCGGGTGTGATATTTTTTCCTCATCACTGTCACTCTAATTGTTGTTACGCTTGGGGGAGCGTCCCCCCCGTACACACTCACGCTACACATTCGTTTGTATACTCCCCCTTCTCTGCACCGTTCATGTGTGTGTATGTATTCCCAGCTCACCCCGACCCTTCGGCGGAAAATTTTAAGTGGCTCGAAAATTAGTCCATGAGTTGGTCGAACACCCTAAAATATGTCAACACGCGGCGCGCTCGCGCAGGTGGAACAAGAGCCTCACGCAAATGCGGGCATGGAAACGGGCAGCAAAATGCAATACTTCTTTTTTCAAATCAGCGCGACAACCCTCAGGCGGTGTACCCCCGCCCAAATATCAACCTCCGTATGTGGATGCTCCCCAACATGTCCAGTATATAATTTTTGTATTCTTGGTCGGCTTCCCCGTTTACGTGTGCCAGGGGGGCTTTGGCCATGTCCTCATCGCTGGTCGCTTTGGCCGTCTCCTCCAAACCATCGACGCGTCCACCCCCACACCTGCTCAGCACGCTTGAACCCTTCTGACGACGTACGTTTGGTGAGTCTCCATTTTCATTCGCACTAATCATGTGATTGTCGTGGCCGCCCGTATCGATTCCCCTCACCTTGCAACTGAATGATGGAGACCCCTGTGCTTCGTCTTTTCCCTTCACAAAGGCTGATGGGATGTAAATGATTTTCAAATAATAAAAAAGGGACATGGTTGCAATAACGAAATGGTAAAACAATTCTTGGAAGGATTCGCAGTGGACGTTGGAGGCGTCGCGGGGAGGTGCTCTGCTCGAACGGGGATTGCCTTGCATGGCACTACTGCGGTCACATTTGTTTTCGCCCCTTCGGAGGCTATGATCACCGTCTTGTCCGCTCAAGTTCAGCTTCACATGAACATACTGAATAAACATGCTACACATGTTCAGGTGCCTGGCGTTCAAGTTTTGAATAATGTGAAACATAATCACCATGTCTTCCATTTGGCTGCCCTTCTTCAACACATCGTCGGGGAGGAGGATGCTTCTTTCCCCTTTTTCCTTGGCTACGAGGTCTCCCAAATTGGGGGGATCCCCTCCCCTCGCACTTTTTTCAAGTACACAATTCTTTGCCTCATTATAAGGGCGGCTGAACTCTGATGAGGCAATGCAGCTGGGGCCGTTCAAATCTTTTAATTCTAATTTGTTATGGTAGAGAACTTGCAGCAGCTTCATTCGTAAATTTTTGTTCAGCAGCTCCTGTGCGTCCGGGGAATGGTCGTGTGTGATACATGTGTTTACCAAGGGGAGGAGAAATACACATGGCATCAGGAGGAAGTAAAAAAATTCACAAAAAAAGAGGAAGACAAATTCGAGAAGAGTTAGAGCCATGTCTGAGTCGCTCATTGTACTCAGTAGTTTTGCCAGTTTTCCATTTTCAATATCGCCCTGGGAGAAGCTTTCTTCTAAATTGACCTTCCCTCCCAGGTCACGGGTAACGTTTTGTGTGTCACCACTTTGGCTTGTACATTCTACAGTAGTGCTGCTGCTGTGTTCGTCGGCCTTCCCCCCCATTCCATACACCCCGTCACACTTCAAGGTGGTGCCAATTTTCCTCATGTCCCCATTATAAGTGGTTATTGGAGAGCAGGAGTTGTTTTCCTCCAATAGTGAACCCCCCCCTCTCTCTCCATTCGACTTGACCCTCCGGTACTCTTGCGCAGAAATTTTATCTTGACATTTTTTTTTCTTCAAATTGATAATGAAATCAAAAAAGACAATTAAAATGTTCAATTTTTTTATAAAAAGTTCCAAATTCAATTCAGAAAAATGCTTGTCAGTTATGTATTTTTCCAATTTAATAATATACTTGACGCTATGCAAAAAAGTTGAAATGTCAGTGAGGACTTTTTTTAATACATTTATTTTTCCCATGTACAGATTTATTAAAATGTCACAAATCGTATTTACCATTTGTTTAAATTCTTTTTCAATTTCTTCATTTGCCTTTGTAAGATCCTTCACGTTGTAAATAAAAAATTTCTTCTCGTATTTTTTAAATAAATCTTTCAAAATATGAACTCTTTTCCTCATGGAAGAGTACGAGGGGATGTTTTTTAAAATTGTATTTATAATGGAAAGACATAAGTTGTATTTTTTTTTTTTATACAAAAGTGTAATCATTCTTTTGCTGATCGATTTTGCAAGACATTTTTGTAAGTAGAGAAGAGCCACTTGAGGGTTGACTTGTCCATTTTCCTTTTTTCCCACGTTGCATTTTTCTGCACCTTTGCTATTCGTCTTAATTGCGTCTTTCCCCAGGGGGCCTTTTTTTTTATTCCCCTTACCATTCTGAATTTTTTTTTCCATTTTCGCTAGCACATGTTCGTACTGCTGAATTGTCCAATACTCATTATTTTTCCATTCCTTTTTTAGCACTTCAAGGTGGTCAAAGTTGTGCTCCATTTTCATATGATCGGTCAGGTTATTTATGACATACATTTTTATGCAGTTACATTCTTCTATGAAATCTTTGTTTATTATTCTGTTCATGGGAGACAGACCTTCCACCAATTTATTATGCGAAACATAATTTTGAAAGTAATAGCTTCGGTATTGGTCACTCGATTTGAGTGTCTTCTTTATGGAGTCCCTGTTCATCAGTTGAATTATTTCGTGCATGTAATTTTTTTCATCATGTGGATCCCCTGGATAGGTGTTTTCACCAACCCCTCTGTGGGGAAAATCACTTTTGCCCTTTGGGTCGTTCCACATGGGGGATACGCCATTCTGCACACTGCCTTCGTTCTCATCACCGCTTTCCTCTCCTTGGTGGCTTTTCCCTGTGCGTTCATTTTTGGCAAATTTGAGACATCTTATGCAGTTGTAGAAGAACCCATTTTTTATTTTCCTCTTTTTGGAAAATTCTTTGCTTGTCTGATGGGGCGTGTTATGCATGTGGTTATCTCCCCCCTCCGTGAGTAGCGGTCTTTTGTTTTTTCCCTTCCCCTTGGTGGGTTCTTCTTGGCTTTGTCGTTTTTCCATGGGAGGGGGACTTTTTTGCTCATTTGATAATTTTGTCCCCCGCCCGCCCGGGTCTTCGCAGGTGGTCATAGCTCCCGTAGTATGATTGCTCTCCCCAGCCGCGCACACCTCACTCATGAGGTAGAGCGTATGGTGCCTGCCCTTGGACTTCAAATGGCGTATGTGCGCCTCATCAAAATTGCTCGCGTGTAGAAGCAACACAAACTTCTGGCGAAGGTCTCCCACATCAAGTTGGTTCAAATGGTTACATATCTCCCCCTTGAAGGTGCTAAACTGTTTGGTGTATTTTTCTCCTCCCTCAGGACAATGATCTTGTACGTTCTTCCCCCTGTTGCCAAGCTTGCAAAAATAAATCAGAGGGAGATTAAGAAAAGACAAAATTTTTTTGTCGAAAAAATCTCTTACGAACATGTAGAAAAAATATTTTACTTGAAGAAAACTCATATTGTGATTTAAAAAAAAAAGATAATCAATTATTGTATAATATTCTTTCAATTTAAATAAGACGTTGTTGAAAAAAGGATGGAACATGATATTCTCAATCATGTGATAATAATTTAAATACAAATTACATATATTTACATGCACATTTTTTTTTACTACATAATCCAAGTTGCTTAATGCAGACAGGACACAATTATTTGTAATGATCACACTTATGTTTATTGAATTAATTTCCTTCAAATGTAAGAGATAAAGGAGGAGGCCACTAAAAATGGAAGACTTCAATTTGATATAATTTTTTAAAAATATAATAAGTACTTTTTTTTTCTTCTTTTTTACCATTTTTTGAAATAATTCGTTCATATTATTTTTGTCGATTTTCATGAAACACTTGCGGTTTATTTTTTTTATAATTCTTATGAGTATGCTTTCCACGCTGTCGTGTGTGTATACGTTGACGATGCAGGACGCGATGTGTCTCCTCTTCCGTAGCAGTGTATATGTCACCACTCGGTTGTCAAATGTGTTGTATGTGAACGTGCTTGTTGTGTCTTGCGCTGATGCATCCGCTTCGTCCGCACCTACGCGCTCCTCTTTTTCGCCTTCATGCGCCGCCTTTCCGCTGCCGCTTCGCTCATCTGCCGCTACCTCATCTGTGCACCCATTCACCTCCTTCAGCTTCTGCGACAACGCCCGGTATTGTAGCAGATTGACGAAGGGGCAAGTCTGCGTCTTCACGATTAGCAGGGACACCTTGTCATCCCGGAGGCACAAGTTCTTGTTGAGAAAATTTATTTCCTTATGGACCATTTCGTTAACGTAATTGTAAACAAAGCAATTCATGTAGCTGTTAAGAACTCTCCAAGTTTCGTTGAAGGCTTTGCTTCGAAGTAGCATGGAGCATACTTCATCATCATTCGTGAGGCGTCCCTCGTGCGTCTTGCACATCTCGCGGTCTGCGTCTGCCCTCTTATTAAAAGAGCCATTCGGGTGCCCCTTCTGTCCCCCCTTATTCTCCCTCAACCGTGTTATCTGCTTATTTTCACTGATGCGGTCCAAGTCATTTTTTAATTTTATAATTGGTAAACTTAGGGAGGTCAAACATATGTTAAAATTGGGCACCTGTATTTCGACCCCCCCAGGGGAACTGTCGTTTCCTGTATTCTTGTTTCTGTTTAGGTTGCTTATCTTTCTTTTGCTTAACCAGCAGCAGGAGGTCACTCGGACCGTTTCTTTTTCTTCATTCGGGTTCTCTGCCATTTTGTCATCCCAGCAAGGAGACGTTATAGGCGTACAAAAGGTTGTGAATGTGCGGAAGAGGCCAAATGGTAGTAGCGCAAACCTACAGACAACCCTCTCTCTGCCGTGCACTCACCTGGGGGTAGTCTCTAAGTCTGCCTTGCTACCCAAGCAGGGACTACTTTGACACGTTAAGCAAAAATATATAATCGGATCGAACTCATACAAATATGAGATGTGTGTAGCTATGTTGACTTTAAAAGAAACGACATAGTACAACAGTTGTAATGCCACAGTGGGGTGGTGTCAATAAGCTGCCGAATTGGGGCTCAAAAAAAAAAAAACATAAAAAACGGCCAAGGGATTACACATTTTCAAATTGGGCAGATAAGCAATTTACCCATTTTTGAACCTTCCTACATGTCCCCCCCTGGAAGTCGCATTAAATGGGAGAATATATGGTATATTTCCTCACGGGTAGCCTCCTTCCATGTGTGCTTAAAAAGTTGGGAGGGGGGAAATAAGCACCCTGTTTAGTGCTAACTAGGTCCCTTATTGTTACACAAATTTTGTTGTCCTCGCGTGGCTTAGCAAGTACATATGATGTATTAATTCCTTTCAGGGGAGAAAAAAAAAAAAAAAAAAAAAAAAAATGGAAAAAATTTCCTTTTTTTTTTCCCCCTTTAATTTTCCCCTTGTGTAAGCACCTGTGTGAGGTTCCATCTTCGCGTAGGCGACTTTTCCTGGGCCCATTTTACACGTTCGTGTCACACGCGTTGCCGAGGAGGAGGGAACGGAGGGGGGAAGAGGTTTTCATTTTCGCGATTCCTCCATCTTGCAGTTTACACATTTTTCGTGCGTTTCTTTTTTTTTTTTTTTACACCCTCCCCCCTGATCTGCATGCGGTGCCTTATCTCTGCTGCCCCTCAAAGGGAGAACTCAACGGAGGGAGGGATCCATCCAAACTTCGAGAAGTTCCTTTCCCCCGGGTGGGAATTGAACGAATGGACTCTGGAAGTTAAGGTGCAAAAAAGCGGCTTGCATGGGTGGACGCTTCCGCATAGGTGTTTATATACGCGTGTGTTCCCACGTAGGGGAGAAATGAAAAGAGGCAAACGGGCAGGGCCGGTTACAAGTCAGGTTGGTCAACACGAAAAAAAAGCGCTCAAATGAGAGCACCCAAACGTTTCGCACAAAAAATTATTTTGAATACGCCCAACATGGCAACTACAAATGAAAAAAAAAATAATTTGCAGCGACAGTTTGGTTAACGCAACTGCGATGGTGACACACATGTGGTGGGCAGCAGTTTAACGCATGGTGAGGGTACACCCCCCTTTTCTTTACGGCATCTCCTTAGAGAGTACAATTTCTCGTTTCTCATTAGACGCAAGGGCCATCCCCCTGCTCTGCTCACTGTAGAATCGCTCAAGTTGTTTTGTCACGGAGTCAAACACATCATAGTGGTAGTTGGCGTAGCTACAAAGAAAGGTAATTTTCTTATTCACATATTTAAAATGTTTTTCTTCCTGTAATAGTGCAGCCATTTTTTTAGTGCCACTGACACTACTATCCATTTTATCCTTTTTGCAATTCATTTTTTTTATTTGCTTTTTAAAAAACTTTTTTGTTTCATACAAACACCTAAGTAACAGATCTTTTAGCTTGAGAATAATTGTAACATCGGTGATGACATTGTACAGTATACCTTTTTCTCGAGCGATTTCATCATTTTCGAGGATCCTCTGAAATAAATTATTCACTGTGTTGTACACGTTGCTTTCGGGCAGATTAAATCTGTTCAGGGAGCTAGCCATGTAAAGCAAACAGTAACACAACTCCTTACCATCAAGGCTTTCATTAAAAATGCGTAACAAATAGCAGTAGGAGTAGACCATCTCGATTATCATGAACTTGACATTTTCACTTACACGCTTGTTGCAGCAAATGTGTTCAGGTGTTGGGACCTTTTTAATGACACAGTTTAGCCACCAGGGTTGGAATTTTTCCAAGTATGCATTCATGTCGTTACTCTTTAGAAATGAGAAGAACTGCTTCTGCTCTGTTTGCGTCAGGTGGTCCAACTTGAGCTGGTCGCTCTTGGCCAGCTCCGTCAGCACCTTGTACCGTTTGTTGCTAATGCACCATTTCTTCAGGTGTCCATGACCCGGTGAGGCGGCAGGCGCATCCGACCCTGCTTCGTCAGCGATTTCCTCGTCAGCAACTTTCTCATCAGCGACGTCCTCATCAGGGATTCCCGCTTCTGTCTTAGCATCTTCTTCTTCATCACCGATTCCCGCTTCTTCCCCATCAGCGACTTCCTCATCGTCTTCGTCTTCCCCTTCCTGTTCTGCGCCTTCGCCGCCTTGTTCATAAAATTTCCTGAGCTTGAACTTGAACTCGCGTTTGTCTAAATCGGTCAGCTGATTATTCTTTATATTCTCTTTCACTTGGTTGTCCAGGAAATTGTGCACGCACTCATCATTGTGCTTTTTGTAACATTCGAGACTGCAGTAGACGATTTCGCAGGAGGGACACACGTACTGGTACAGCTTCTGCTTGCACACCTGGCACGTCTTCCTCATTTTATCTCGCCGACTTGGTGAAGTGTATTCCTTTTTTTTGCTTCACTTATTTGGCTGTTAATCGGTTTCGCATCGAACCGCCCCGCAAAAAAAAAAA
>NW_012192586.1:541794-557456 GCF_000956335.1 Plasmodium fragile | reverse complement strand
CCCGATTATGGCTACACGATGGTTACGCCACCTGCGTCAACATCCGGCAGAGGCCGCTCACCACGCGTGCATAAGCGCACGATCATCGAGCTACACTTAGAAGTGCTCCACGAATGTGAAGCAGCCGAATGGCAAAACGTCAAAGACGACTATTTGCAGATACTTGTGCAGGAGTTTATGGGGGGCCACAAGGGACATAGTAGTTCCTTGGATGCTCGTAGCACAAACCAGGCTTTATCACGGAACAATGTTCCATCCACTGAGTCCGACGGCATAGATCGATGTCCACCTAACGAAGATAACCCCGATGCATGCAGTTGTATGGAAACTACACAGTTAGAAACGGACCGTGCTCCACCTAAGGAAGATAACCCCGATCCATGGAATTGTATGGAAAACATAAAGTTAGATGCAGAACACAGTCGTGCTCATTGCAACCCGCGCACGCGACTTCGGACTGCACCCACTGGACCCCTTGGATTGACCGCCACAAACATATTCTGCGGGAGTGCACGACACAGCCGTGGTTTTTGCAATTAAACGCGGATTGGAAACAATACCTGCGTGAGCACATTGCGGCAGACGAAGACAACGGAGTATCCGGGCAGCGTACACTCGGTGCGCGTGGCAATATCCCATCCGTAGAGATGAAGAAAGATGCCTGGACAAAGTGGGTCGCACAGCCACATGCGCTTATGCATATATATGGTGAGGAGCAGTGGTTTCAACATTTGTTGAATAATGTACAGGAGGCGACAGCAACGCACAAAGGCGAAGTACCTATAGCGGACAAAGGCATAGCAGTGGAACAAGTCATGGCAACAGAAGATAGCGTCCGAGATTTACCACGGTCGCAACCACTGCATCCGCAACCTTACATGAAAAAACCGTTAACTGCCAAATTGTGGATGCTACTCCTCGCGTCGGTGATCCACGGCTGCGAAATCGAGAATATTATGCAGGATAGGGAGTTATATTTGGATGAACTATTGGACACGCTCTGAAATTAGGATGACGGCGCTCATGCATGGGACATAACGCATGCTAACATTAGACCACTTTTATTTCATTATGTGATATACATAATATATTTCTTGTTTGTACTATTGCATCCCTTCCTTTTTTTTGCTGCTCTGTTCTGCTTACTTCTGTTTCTTTGTGCTTACTTTTGCCTTGTTTTGTTCTTTTTCTGTGTAGTCCACTTCTTTTAACATGACTATCGGGATACGGTGGTACCGGTTACATGCATATAACATGTAGATTTAAATGAATAATATGAACGGGTAGTATTCTCCTTTATGGGAAATTAATTATTAACACATGAGCAAGTGCATTCTAAGGGTATAGTGTACAACTAATATAGCATGCGAATAATCATTCGAGTATACGGAGCGCTTGTCTGTCCGAGCAAACGCGGCCGCGTAAACCCATTGTCCGAGGACGCAGCCGCGTGTAAGCAGGAGGACGATTGTCTCTCCGAGCACACGCGTCGACCAACGCGGCCGGGTAAACGGAGATTGTCCGAGTGTAAGAAGCAGGAGGATTGTATCTCCGAGCAAACGTGGCCCATTGTAACAACGATTCGACGAAGGATTGTCCGAGTGTAAGAAGGAGCAGAGATTGTCTCTCCGAGCAAGCGCGTCGATCAAAGCGGCCGCGTAAAGGCAATTGTGCGCGTAATGCGACCGAGTGCAAGACGGATTCGACGAAGTGGCCGAGTGTAAGCAGCAGGAGAGATTGTCTCTCCGAGCAAACGCGTCGACCAAAGCGGCATGGTAAGCAGCATTCGACGACGTCGCCGCGTGAGGGATCCACAGACAGGGAGCAGAGAGCGCGCAGTGGAGCGTGGCGCAGGAACACACAAATTTTATGGGATCAACACGGGCGGCAACGACGGCCGCCACGACGGAAGAACACATTGATGTTGTTGTTAAACTGCGGTTTTTAGCTGTACGCGCACAGAGAGACAGTGTGTGACGGCGTTTAGTGACGAAGGCAGGTGGGGAGGTGGTGGTATTCATGACGTGTTGTGTGTACGTAGTAGTACTAGTGTACTGTTTTTTTTCCTTCATTTTCTCTTTTTTTTTTGTTTCCTTTTTATTGTTTTTCCATTCCATTTTTAGAAGTGAGAATAAGTGTATTTTCGAAGGATCGCAGCATGTTCGAACGAACCACGTTGTTTGTATAAGAAGATAGTGAAGGATAAATATTCCGTTGCTCCTGTAAAAGCACCAGGGGGAACAAATTAGATTCATTGCAATAATTGTCGCACACAATTCTTATGGTTGGTTAGTGCAGTGGGAGATGTATAATGAGTACGGTTCATATAGTAAATGGGAGTACACACTAATATAGGACATACAACCTATGAACACTAAAAATTTTTAATGTAAAGCTAAGGGCAAGAGTATATGTGTATCCTGTGAACATGACTTATAAGTCACATAATGAATTCATATTATGCATAGTGGATTGCAGGTACATGTACTAATATAATGGCGCAACGTCTGAAGAATGCACTGGTCAAATGGGCACAAGACAGGAGAATATGGAAAATGGAACAGTTCGATGTAGGTTTTAAACTTTTAGGGACGAGATTAGTAGAGGGAGAATAGGGAAATAATGAGGAGTTCGAACAGGTACATGTAGATTGAATGGAAGGCTACATTAGAAGAGGAAAGTAAGGCACTTGAGACAAATGTCACATATTAATCGCTTCTTTCCCTTTATATATATTGTAGACGAAATTATGGCAAGATATGGAGACAGTGTTGAATGAATTTGTGGATTACATGCAAAGGGAGGGGCCCAACTTACATATGTATGCTGTGAGTTGTGGGGATGCAGGTTGGAAGCGCAGAGGAGAAGCGCACAAGGGACGAGTGTACACCGATCATTCGGTTGGCGACGTAATGAAATGCACCCTGATGCTTGGAGCATTATTTTTTGTCACTGGGTGGGGAAATGAAATGAACGCTGATACGGGCGCATCGGCAAATGATACGGCCATGAAGGCTATTATGAGGTGCATGGTAGCAGATGTTTTTGCGAATATATTGGCTGAAATAAAGTGTAGATATGAGTGGACTGGAATAGACAGGGCATGGGACGTCATGGAAAGCATGGGAGGAAAGGGTGGAGTCGAGAATCCAATTTCAAGTGGCACCTGTACGCTGGATGCGTATAAGGATACACAGGTCGGCACAGCGGATTTGACGGGTGCGGTAAGACGGTGGTTACAGAAGAATCCTGACATACGAGGTCGTATGGACGCAATAGAGAAGAACCCGAAATGCAATATATTGTGGTCAAAGTATAAGACACGGATGGAACAGAGCGAACACGATGCATTACCAACAACAACAGGGAATGTACATCAAGAGGACGGTGTCATCGGTAGTGGTGGCATTGCGAATGCAATAGTGACAGTGGTGAGGGACGTATTCGAAGAGATGAAGGGCGAAATAACAGAAACATCCACGTCACCGCCAGACATACCAGGAGCAGGTAAGGGCAGCAAGCATACGATTCCTAAGAATACGAACATTACAAATACCAACATGCGGCACGGCCAGCTACGGCCCAACACAGCCGAACATGGATGCCGCCACAACAACACGCACACGCGGCGACCACGACGGCAACTGTAGCGGTGACAAGGCACATGACGAGGCACCGGAGACGGACGGAACGGGTCGGCGGACGACATGACGGCAACAACAAATACAACTTGTACTGCTACCATCCACCACGACTCAGTCAACCGAGTTCACCTCACCGTACGCGTGCTGCCGCCTGACCCAGTGCATCGAGTCCAGTCCACCGAGTCCTACCTCGACCCACTGCGTCGACCCATGCAGCCGACCTACCATGCCGCTACCTGATCGAACCGTCCCGGCCCCCTTCTTTCTGTACCACTTGTGTCCCTTTTTTTTGTATCATCTTTCTTCCGTTGTCCTCATTGCAGGAGGTGCGAAGCCGGTGGCGACACCACCAGCGACGACGACACCGGTAGCGGCAGGAGAAGGAACATCAGGAACAGGAGTAGCTCCAGGGCGAGATCCAGTAGGAAGGGCAGATCCCACAGCTGGAGGACAGGATGGGGTAGCGACAGTATCGGGGCAGCAACCACAACCCCCGGCACCACCAACTGAAGCAAAGCCTGCAGAAACGGTTGCAGGAACGGCAGATGCAGCACCACCCGGACCTCACGAACGAGCAGAATTAGGTACAGGAGGAAGAGAGCAGAGTCCACCACAGGAGGAAGAGAATGTTACGCCCAAGGATGACAAAGGTGAGGAGAAGTGTCCTTATGACAAGAACAACGCAGTATCTGTTCTTTCAGATCCTAGGGGAGGGTCCCGTGCTATTGTATCAGCTGGTACTCATTTTTATCCAGGACAGCCTGACTGTACAACATGGACGTTGCTTAAGGAACAGGAGAAAGCGACATCTTCCACAGGTACCTGCCACAGTCCCATGAGGAGTACCGGGAACAGCTCCTCCGGAGGTGTTGACACCGGGCTGGATGCCTTATGATAGCACCCGCGCTGGGTTATCTAAGGGAAAAGCAAGAACAGCAGAAAAAAAACAACAAAAAAAAAAAAGGACAACACTATCCTCCTTTTCATTTAGTCCAAAAGAGAAATAAAAAAAAAAAACACAAACCACAATTTCCGGAGAGAGGGAGAGACAGAGAAACCAACGTCGAATGAGAATGAAAGCGGCAGACCGAGACAGCCGCGGGATGTAGACGTCGACAGACGTCGACACACACACTGTGTGTTGTGTGTTGTTTGTGTTGTGTGGGAGACAGAGAGAATCTTTTCCCGGGGTGGCACCTGCCCCCCTGCCCCGTGCTTCCCTGCCCCCGTCTCATGCCCCGATGCCTGCCGTCCCCCGTGGCACCACCGTGTCGACCGCGTAGTCAACCATCCAGCGACGGTGATGTCGTGAAACGACGGACAACCGCCGTCAACCGTGTGGTCGAACAATGCAGCGACCGACAGCGGCCAAGCGGCAACCGTGGCCCATCTCGCATTGCATAAAGTTCAGTTTTATCGCATTCTTCTTCTCCCCCCCATACTTGAACTCATAGATAAGGATGCTACAGGAGGTACAACGACATCGGGATCCTCAGCCACAACGCATCCAGCAGCCGCAGCACCAGCCGCACCAGCTGATGGTACTATCCAAGGTACTGTTGCAGAAGTTACCCCTAAGAACAAAGGGGATGATCCTCGTAGTGCCCCGAGCCCCGGTGACCACGTGGTAGATGGCGGCAATGATGACCCACCTCCTCTCAATCCGCCCAAACCAAAACCGAATCCGAACCCAGATCAATCGGGTAGTACCGGCACCAGCGGCGACGCCCCGATACCAGGTAGTGCACCTTCTGCTGGTACTGAGGAGGGTGCAGGAGGACAAACCGGTGCTGGACCTGGGGGTGGAGGTGGTTCCTCATCCTCCGGTACAGAACAAGGAACAGTAGGCTCGACCACCACAACAGACACGCAGACACCATCAACAACAGTAACACCAACATCACCACAATCACCACTGGCACCATCGACCCCCAAGGGGGGCGATGGTGCTGTATCTCACTTTGTTCCCCCTCCGTCGAAACCCTTCGACACCAAGGATCTCATCCCTTATACCCCCGCGATCATTCCCGCGGTGGTTGGTATTGGCATCGTTGCGTTCTTCCTATGGAAGGTACGTATATACGGCAATGCGGGCATGCCGCACGTGCCGGATGTTTATACCTCAGAACCTCCCAACCGGCTCCAATATATGTTCGTTTTAACCCATATACTCCTACACCCTCGTTCATTCCTTTTATGCTACCGTGCCCACCCTCCTCTGTACACCCTTTTTCTGTTTAGTATTTTGCGCACCTCGCCAAACGACGACGAACGTATCGAACCGTTCGTGACGTGCCGTCACCGCCACTCGACGAAGACATTCTAGAGCATCTACAACGCGCCGAACTGCCGCCACCCGATTATGGCTACACGATGGTTACGCCACCTGCGTCAACATCCGGCAGAGGCGGCTCACCACGCGTGCATAAGCGCACGATCATCGAGCTACATCTAGAAGTGCTCAACGAATGTGAAGCAGCAGCATGGGAAAACGTCAAAGACGACTATTGGAAGATTGTCGTGCAGGCGTTTGCAAACGAGTTGATGCGGGACGCAAAGGGGTATAGTAGTTCCTTGGATGCTCCTATCACAAACCAGGATTTATCAGGGAACAATGTTTCTTCCACTGACTCGGCAGAAACAGATCCATGTCCACCACATGACCCCGATCCATGCAGTTGTATGGAAACTGCACCGTTAGACACGGACCCGTCTCCACCTAACGACGATGACCCCGATCCATGGAGTTGTATGGAAACCATACAGTTAGCAACGGACCGTTCTCCACCTACTGCTGATGACCCATGGAGTTGTATGGAAACCATGCAGTTCGAAACGGACCCTTGTCCACCGAATGCAGATGACCCAGATCCCTGCAGTTGTATGGAACATATCGACTTAGATGCACAACACAATGCTCATTCCGACCACGGTGACGCGACGTCGGAGTGCACACAATGGATTAACTGGATTGACCGGCACAAGCACCTATTGCAGGCGTGCACGACACAGCCGTGGTTTTTGCAATTAACAGCGGATTGGAAACAATACCTGCGTACACACATGGCGGCAACCGACGACAACGGGAACCGTGAATTCGGTCAGCATGGTAATGGGTCATCCACGCAGATGAAGAAAGATGCCTGGAAAAAGTGGGTCGCAAAGCAACATCGGCAAATGAGTATGTATGGCCCGGAGGAGTGGTTTCAACATTTGTTGAATACTGTACAGGAGGAGACAGCATCGCACAAACGCGAAGTACCTGCAGTTGACACAGACTTAGAAGTGGACAAAGTAATGGGAACAGAAGATATGCTAAGAGTGAGAGCTTTACCATGCACGCAACTGCATCCGCAACGTTACATGAAACAACGGTTAACCGCTAAAATATGGATACTGATCCTTGCATTAATCATAGAACAGTGCGAGCTGGAATGTACTATACAGGATAGGGCGTTATATGTGGATACTTTATTAGAACACCTTTAATATTAGGTTGAAACAATGCGCACTTAAATAAATGGAAATGACACATGAGCAGAACAGTTTATTTCTTCCCATTAAGCGATATACGTATATTGTTACTACACTGAAGTTACTTCCTACTTCTTTCTTTTTTTTGTTTTTTTTTTTTTCAAGGGGTTTTTCAGTCTAAGCATGTTGCTTTGCATTTCCTCTTCTTTTGTCTTTTTTGTTCTTCCCTTGCTTCTTCTGACGGGGGTGGGGAGTGATACGTGCAAATTATGTGACACTAACATATAACTTTTTCCCCTTTACATACGTATAAAAATACTCCATACACAAGCCATTCATAAGTTAGAATTAAACTTTTTTTTTTTTTTTTGCGATAATGTTACATGCACAACAAATTTTTTACATCTCCATTTATAAAAGAAGGATTTTAGCGCATTCTCGTGGCAAACAAATGACTAAGGCACCTAGTGTTGTATCATCAGCGCATTATGTGCGGAGTGTATACAAAGGCATAAAAACCGCGAATTGCGCATATACTCATATATATATGTAACGGTTCAGTTACAAAAAAAAACATTTTCCATCTAAAACCCTACAACTCAACCCCCCACACATTTATTGAAAATTTACAATGACCTCTCCTTCTTCTAAAGCTCAAATTAATGTATCTGCTGTGCATTTTTTTGTTTTTTTTGTTTTCTTGTTGGCATAATTTCCTTTTAAGTTGTAAAATAATGTATTTTGACGTAATCTGACTTTGCTTTTTATGTTTTTTTTTGCATTCTGCACAATAGAAATAATTATGTATATGTAATTTTATGGACATGTAAATTACAACGGGATCCTATATACGTCAATCCAGAAAAAACAACAAAAAAAAGAAGAAGCACAACACTTCTCATACTGCGCTACATGCTGACGTGAAAGCAAAAATTTCGTGTTCATTCATTTCTCTAATTTCTTTTTTTTCTTTTTTTAGCATAATTTCCTCCTAGCCGTAGCGTAATTAAAAAAAGAAAAGAAAAAAGCACACTAGCCCTGCACATTACTGTTTTAAATAAATATCCACAGCATGGCACACCTAAACAAAACAACATCGTGCAGCGGACTCCTGCAACGAGGGTCGCCGTCCCGAACTCACACAGCACATTCCGCAGGTAATGAAGAAGGTGAAACGCATTACAAAAGGGCGCATACGTCGCTTTTCTCCAAAACAGCTGCTATGCTTTTTGTTGTTTGTGCGTATATCTTTTTAAAGGTGAGTCCATCAAAAAAAGAGAAAAATGTGCGGTTGTACAGACGTATGTACGAACTCGAATGTTTGTACATTTGCCTATATATATATGCCACATGTATCGTATATATACTACTGCATGTATATTTGCTGCTTCCCCTTTGTTCCTTGCCCTATGGCCATTATAGTATTAATTCAACGCATCACCACTTCCACCTTCGCTTCCCCTTTCTACAGCATACGGATGACGTCGAAACACAAGAAGAACATGTCGCCAAAGTGCAAATACATAACAGAGTTGCCCGCAGTTTAGCAAAAATTAAAGCAATTGCATCAGAAGAGGAGCTGGAATTAGATCCGATGGCATTCGAACACTATGAAGGTGCCTACGACGATGTCGACGAACCTTATGCAGAATCCTATGCATTTTCCCCGAAACGAATATGTTCTGACGCACAATGGGAGGAAGAGGAAGATGGAACTATTCTAAAAGAACGGAAAGTGGTCGAGTACGAGGTACCACAACAAGTGCATTATGAAAGAAAGTGGAAAATACAACATGATGCAAGGGAAGAAGAAGTCGATAGCAACGAGACATTATCTGCCGATGTAGCAGTCGCCGAGGCAGTTGCAACGTCTAGCACATCCCTTTCGAAGGTTGATGCACAAGGGTCATTGCCGCCATCCGTACAAAATAAAGGACAAGGTGCAAAAACGCAACAGGCGCCGAAAGGATCTTCGGGTACAGGTAAAACGGATGTGCGAAAACACGAAAAGAAAATAAAATGTCCGGGAGTTTGTAATGAAGGTTCTCTTAAAAACGCCTCATTGGGGACATAGAATATTCATCGAATCCTATTCCACACGCCTAATTTACAGGAACGACCGCAAGCACCGGAATCCGCGCAAGCACAATGAACGTGAGGCAGGCTCAAGCAATTAAAATGAAAACTGGAAGAGACTTTAGTAGACGAAAATTGGCTACATATATTATATATAGGTACAGCAAGTTCTTCGTTGCTGCTATTTTGGTTTACTGTGCAATAATGGTTGGTGCTAGCTGTGCCGTTGCGTTTGCACTTCCAGCTCTAGGGGTTGGAAGTGCGTGTTTAACTGCGGCTGCAGCTACCAGCGGATCGTGCTGCACAGCTGGGATTGCCATAGCCTCCACTGCAGGTGGAATGGGTATACTCAGTATGTTCTCACTTGGGATATTCCGGAGCTGCTACCGCCAGCGAAGGCAAAAGTGCCGAAGAAGAATATTTTGACAGACAAAATTTCATCAAAGGAGGATCAGAAGCCTCAACTACCCGAAAAAGCGGAAACACCTAAGAAACAGGAAAAACCCGAGAGACCGGAAGCACCTAAAAAGACAGGAGAGTCCGAGAAGCAGGACACACGTACACAGGCAGAAGAATGCGAGAAATCGAATACACCTAAGAACCCCGAAGCACCTGAGAAGAAGGAAGCAGCCGAGAAGCCGGAAGCGTCTAAGAAGGCAGGAGAGTCCGAAAAACCGTAGGCAGCTAATAAAACGACGGTCTCCGCCGAATCGGAAATACCGTCATTATTCTACTTTTGGTAAACAACTTCAATGTTATGGTATGATTCTACGCATGTATGAGACCGACATTTTTCTGTATGATATTCTGTACTATTTGTATGATAAAGTGCATTCACGGTTTTGTAGCATTGACATTGCAGTTGCGCTTTGTACATTATAATTTTTGTGCGTACACTTTTCCGAATATACATAGTTGTTCGTGTGTATGTTGTATTGTTTGTTGATATAATGAGTTGTTCATGGGTGTTAAAAGAAAGGACGGAAACAAGCTTTAGAGAGAAAAAGAGAGTATGTCCTACTTCACTTTTATATGTATATAATGCATACGTGTATTTTGTGTCCCATAATTAATATATAACGGTTCCCATTAGTGCAATATGTATAGTAAGTACTTTCATAATGTATAAAATGTGTTTGCATTTTTCTTCTAACTCAAGCAATTTGTGATGAACGTCAGAAATGTCTTCGAAGTTATAATTATTTGCTCTGTAACACTATCGTTCGTTACCACATCACGTACTATGACAGCGTTTGTCACGGAAACAACGTATGCACCCCTTCTTGTTGTTCCTCACTTCTCTAAAGCTTCTCAAATGATCTGTAAACAAACTATGCACATATAATCCTTTTATATCCATAAATTCCGTACATTCTACACTCCAGACTCGTCTACACGGCCCGTCAGCACCTGACACCCCTCGGCTCAAGCTAACGGTACGCTCGTCTACACTCCGTCGCCGCTGCTCGCTCGGCTCAACGAGGGGGTGCTGTTCCGCCGCGTGCGTGTTGTTGTTGTTGTTGTTGGCGTCATCCATATGCGTACGGGTCGTATTCGTATGCGGCCGAGTATTCGTGCTTTCTCTCATCCCTCCTTACCTGACGTGTCCTTTGATGGTGTGGTCGCCGCCTTGGTGGCGGCGGCTGCTTTTTCACCGGTAGTCTGCTCGATCACTGCGTGTAAGTGGTCTTGCACTGCCTCGATTGCCTTTTCTATTTTTCGCTCGATGTCTTCAGCGTTCTTTTCGTCTGCGTCGTCCACAGAAGGGTACTGCGGTGCTGGCGCACGGGACGCCCTCAATTTCCCCTCCTCCTTCTTCATTTGTATCTGCAGTGTGTCCAAAATCTTCCTAAAATGCGTCTTCATTTGACTCTTCAGTTCTTCGTCTTTCTTATTTTCAGCCTCTGGGTCCTGTATTTCTCCTTCCTTTTGCAGTTGTTCCCTAGTCTTTACCTGCCTTCCCGTACACCCACCGCTTATTTCTTCCTGTGCAAGTTTCTCCTTCATCTGTTTGTTCTGTTTTAACCATGTCTTCATCTGATTCCTCATGGGCCAAGTGTTCAATTGTATAGTCTTGTACTTCCCCCTCGTACAATCATTTTGGCCCCCATGGGCCGTCAGCCCTCCCGATATGTGGTCCACGACGTACCATGCATAATATGTACCCCACCAACCTTCGCATGCATTTGCCCGCAGTATGTCGTTATATACGTCCACTATTGTACACCGTATTAATCCCTTAATTTCTTTATTGTGCACGGAGTCCCCCGTTATGTCTTCCTGTACAGCTTTACTCCACGCATTTGCAAAATATATCGCTTGCGTCATGAGTCTGCATATAACTCTTTCTGTGCTCCTGCTCATTTCCCTTGGTAGTTGGTCTTTCGTCCCATGCTCTTGTGGATGCTGCCAGTATGCATTCTCACAGTTAATAGCATTGTGGTACTGACTGTCATTGTTCATATGCGTAATAAAAATCTGCAGTTGGTGTTGCATATCCTGCCATAAACTTTTCTGCAATTGGAGTAATGCGGAAGCGAATACATGTATTCCATGTTTCTATTGTCACAGGACGATGCTCACTTTTCCCTGTCCTATATTACATTCTAGTTCTGGAATCCTATCCTCACATCGGGCATATGATTTCCCGTTCACGAAATGTGAACATATGTATGCTGCAAACTGAGTACCCGGCCTATCGACCACCTATATATATGTGTAGGCGTCTGCTCACTCCATGTTTCCCTCAAAATAAATTACCATATATCCTTCTGGATTCCCCACTAGACCCCTGTTTATTATATATTCTGCTAATAAATCTCCCAACCTCTCATACGACATATTGTCCTTATCATGAATTAATAGTGTGCAACGGATGAAAGCATTATCGCTCAGATAACGGCTTGAATATAATATGGGCACAATGTTCTCTTAGTTATTATTCAGATTTGTAGCGCATGGAACATGTCTTCCAGTATAGGGTGCCTTCGGAAACATGTCCCATGAACAAACTATCCCCTATCTGAATGTAATCACACATCCCATAAATCGTGGGATGAGAAGAAGGAAAAAAAGAAGAACAAAAAAGGGAAAAAAGAAAAAAAAAAAAAAAGAACAAACACTACACAACGCGTCATGAATACCCGCCCCCCACTGCCTGCTCCACTAAACGCCTTCACACACACTGTCTCTCTGTGCGTGCACCTAAAACCGCATTAACAACACAGTAACAACAACCTCAATGCTTCTGCCGTCCGTCGCCGCGTCCTCGTAAGGAGGACAGATTGTCTCTCCGAGCAAACGCGGCCAAGTGCAAAACCGATTGGACGAAGGATTGTCCGAGTGTACGAAGGAGGAGAGATTGTCTCTGCCACCGACTGTCGCCGGGTACACCGATTGTCCGAGGAAGTAGCCGAGTGTAACAAGGATTCGACGACGTGCCCGAGTAAGCATTGTGCCGAGTGTAAGAAAGGAGGAGAGATTGTCTCTCCGAGCAAACGTGGCCGGCTAAAGGACATTGTCCGAGTGAAGCGGTTCGACGAAGTAGCCGAGTGTAAGGAGGAGGAGGATGGTCTCTCCGAGCAACGGCGTTCGACGACGTAGCCGAGTGCAAGACCGATTCGACGACGGATTGTCCGAGTGTACGAAGGAGCAGATTGTCTCTCCGAGCAAACGCGACTGAGTGCAAGAACGATTCGACGAAGTAGCCGCGTGAACGATTCGACGCAATAGCTGAGTGTAAGAAGGAGGACAGATTGTCTCTCCGAGCAAACGCGTAGAGCAAACGGGTCGAGCAAACGTGGCCGGGTAAAGCAGATTGTCCGAGTAGGGGATTCGAGTGGACGGGTTCGAGTGACGGATCCAGAGAGAGGGAGCAGAGTGAGCGCGTCGGGGAGCGAAGGAATACACATATTATGTGCGGTAGCAAGAAAAAGTGAAGGACGGCAACAACGACGGCAGGACGCAGAAGGACGAATTGATGTGGTTGTTATACTGCGGGTTTTAGGTGTACGCACACACAGAGACAGCGTGTGTGACAGGCGTTTGGTGGAGACCGGTGTAGAAACGCGGGAGGGCGTATTATTCATGACGTGGTGTAGTGTTTTTCCTGATTTTTCTTGTCTTCTTTTCTTTTTTTGTCTTTTGTTATTTGTTTTTCCTTAGGGTCCTCTTATTGCCTGTTTTGTGTTCCTTTTACTTTTCCTTTCTCTCTAGTTCTTAATTTATATACATATGGTTTGACGAATAATAGGATTTATACGTCTCAAGTACAGTACAAGTGACAAAGTGCTGTTTATGCGCGCAATTGCCGTGCGACAGTCCTTTCCATGCGTACTGTTCTCTAAATACGGTAGATGACACATATTCGTGACAGAAGTTCGGCACGTATTGCAACAGCGATAGAGCTTTAGTTTAACCTTTGTTGTTTCAGTGACGGACGACTCATCTTTTATTGCGTGCTGCCCATAATACAAGTAGAATATATTCTTGTGCGCAGTACTGCATACAATAGTATTGCCGCAGCGCAATATACGGACATGTTGATTATAGGATACAGTATTAGATAAATAACACAAAAGGGGAACATCGAACTGTCTGGACTCTTCCATGACGTAGAATAACGCGCAGCAGGATAATTATTTATGGACCGTGAGGATTCGATTCTACTGCATTGAATTATAACGTAGTAATAGTCTAAGGACCAATAGCTGCGCCAAAATGGTTCACAGTTGGACAAATTTGATAAGGACCTGGGTAGAGAACAGGAAACTGTCCGGCCAGGACGAAATAAAGGTAAGTTATTTTAGCACAATGAGCACAAAGGAACAAGGTCAATAAGAATGCGAGCACGATGTATGCATGATTTTTTAGTGCAAAGTTGGCATACAGCACTGTGCGACCACAGTACGTATGCATCGATGGAACGTAAAATTTATGTTTTTCCCATCTTTCACATTATAGACAGGAATATGGCATGACATAGAACTCGTATTGCATGAGTTTGTGGAATTTATACAGCGGCACGAGCACGAGCACGCATGGACTATCGCATGTGATGCCTCGCCAGACGGTGAAGCGCAAGAGGTATCCTTGGATAGCACGGAGAAAGGAATGTGCAGACTCATGCTGCTCGCGCTATATTTCAAAAATGGTTGGGAAGACGGTACAGGACACACAGAGAGGGCTTGGGCTGCGGACAACGAGTTCAAAAAGTTTATAAGGTGTGTAATAGTGAATATTTATATGTACATGCTACTAGAGGCGACCTGTCAGAACAGGAAAGGTGTAAAGTATGCATTATATGTAATGGGTCAGATGGAGGAAAGTATGAAAGATTCGGGGGTGGAAATGAATATATGTAAGTGGCAGGACCATAAGGGTACTGGAATTGGAGGAGTGAAGGTGCATGATGCAATTATGCATTGGTTCGAGGAGAATGAACAAATGATGGAGAAAATACGAGAAATAGAAGACAGCGCACAATGCAGAGCCGGAAGTAAAGACCACAAGCAAATTAATAAGGAAGAAGATGTGCAAAAGTTAAAGGAAGGAATTAAGGAAAAATTGGGAGCACTGGAGAAAGAAGTTACACAACAGAGGCTGGAAGAGGAGAAGAAAATAGCAGGGCGATCGGCAGCAAAGCCCTCCGATGCACAGTCGACAACCGACCAAAAACCCGCCAAGGATCCTGAAGCACCGGCAACACCATCAACGGACACGTCAGGTAAGGACCGATGGCAGAAAGCACGAATACGGCCGCTACGAATACTACGCACGCGTCCCGCATGTACACCGCATGGATGCCGCCACACCACAACAACACGCACACGCGGGGGAACAACAACGCAACGGCCACAACATGCACGCGGCGACAACAACGCACGGGGGAACAACCACGCACACGCAGGCGCAACAGCGAACAGCACACATCGCTTCCCCGTCGCTGCCCCACGTCGCTGCCGCACTTCGTGCAGCACTTCGGTTGAGCGGCCAGGACGGCGGCCACGACGGTAGCGGTAGCGACGCCGCGCCGTGTAGACGAGTGTGGAGCGTACCGTGCAGCGCAGACGACTGTGTACACGAGGTGTGTGCAGTGACGGCGGCCACGACGGCACCGGTAGCGGCAGCGGCGACAACCATGAGTGGACAGTGCACTGTACGAAGTTATAGAATACATAGAACGTGGATTTATGCATATGAGACACACGACAGCGTAATTTAGGAGACAGTGTAAGTTAGAAAAGGCGAGGGAGTAATGTAGAAAAAGGGGTAACAAGGTACAAATCGGCAGGAAAGCTTGTGGCGGCCGTGTCGAGTTGCAGGTATCAAGTTCGTCTAGTTGGTTACTGACACGTGCGAAATTTTCCAATATACCACTAAAGACCATAGTGTACTATAGAGGGAAAGGCATAAATGAAGGATGCAATTCGCCCCTTCCAAGGCAATTAGCATATTCTACAGAGGCAC
>NW_012192586.1:534570-540051 GCF_000956335.1 Plasmodium fragile | reverse complement strand
TTTTTTTTTGTTGCTCTTTTTGTTGGTTGCTCCTTTTTTTTTGTTGCAATTTTTTTTTGGTTGCGCCTTTTTTTTTGTTGCTCTTTTTTTTTGGTTGCTCTTTTTTTTTGTGGCAATTTTTTTTTTGGTTGCAATTTTGTTTTGGTTGCTCTTTTTTTCTTTGTTGCTCTTTTTTTCTTTGTTGCTCTTTTTTTCTTTGTTGCTGATTTTTTTTTTTGTTCTTGTCGCTGTTTTTTTTTTGTTTTTGTGCTGGTCGCTCTGTTTTTTTTTTTTTTTTTTGTTCTTGTTTCCCTTGTTTGATTTCATGTTGCTGCTTCTTCCTATTCCACCATTTATGGGATGTGTCATTAAATGCAGATAACGGATATTTTGTTCATGGGACATGTTTCCGAAGGCACCCTATACTGGAAGACATGTTCCATTCCGCAAGAATCTGAGTAACACACAAGAGAATATTGTGCCGATATTATACTCAAGCCGTTATCTGAGAGATAATTTTGTCATCCTTTGCACACTATTAATTCATGATAATGACAATATGCAGCATGAGCGGTTGGGAGATTTATTAGCAGAATATGTAATAAGGAGGGGTTTAGGGGGTTTGCAGGCGGAGTATAAGGTAATTTATTAAGTATAAGATCGGGGGGCGTTGTGTACTTATAACCGCCTCTATATATGATAGTATGTATACATGCCGCTATATATAGTGTACGAATGCGGCGCTGCACTCATTCCACATTAATAACACAATGGGCACATACCGTACGTGCAGTACGCACAAAGGCATGGGCACATATGAATATGGAACAGACAGCTACTGTGGCCAATTATGCACACACATATATATTCCTTATGCGCAATGCAGCAATTCCTATGGACCGATATAAAAGCGGAACTGGAACAATTTGTGGAATATATGGAACGTGACCACCTAGACAGCTATGCTGTTAATTGTTTGCACGTGGGTTATACGCGTCCAGGGCATGGAGACATAGCATTCGAAGCTAACGTGGGCGACAGAATTATGTGCACACTCATGACACGAGCATTATTTTTCATGAATGGATGGCCCACGCAGTTCGCCAGCACAGAGAATAAAGACAGCAATAGCGCAGAGTTGAAGGAACATATAAGATGCGCTGTAGCAAATATATTTATGCACATATTACTGGCATCTCCATGCAAAGGTACCATGGGTACATATTATGCATGGGACATTGTGCACGAGCTGGAGACAGTTTGGCCTGGATTACTTACAAAGGGCAAGTGCCAGAGGGGAGTGTTTACACAAATAAAAATACAAGAGGTTGACATGCAGACACAGATTACGACATGGTTAGAGAACAACAACAGGTTGACTGACAAAATTAGAGGGCACGCAATACAAAGCACATGTAGGCAACGGTTAGTACACTTTGACGGGGCAACACAGGGTACATACCCTATGCATGGAGACAGTGAACTGCAGCCACAGGAGAAAACACTTATACAGACACTAAGCCAAGACCTGAAGCTCATAGTTGCGGACGTGAAGACAGAAGTAATGCAAAAGGCGCGGGAAAATGGAGAATCCACGGATCCTATCGAAGACGCCGGCAGTAGAGTTATCGCGGAGGACGAGAGTGAGACCATGGTACCGAACCCTGGCACAAGCGGTAAACCAGCAACACCACGCGGCAGCGGACCACAGCCTTCGACGCCGGACACGACGAAGCAGGCACACAGCACACCAGAGAAGCCACATAAAGGACCCGTAGGTAAGGACCGATGGGAGAAAGCACGAATACGTATATACGGCTGCACACCAATAGTACGCACACGGCCCGCTACGCACGCTACCGATAAGACTGCGGCTGCATGCCACCACAACAACACGCACACGCGGCGACGATGGCAGTGGCAGCGGTAGCGGACGACGTAATGTAGCGGAGATGAGGCACAGGACGGCGGCAGCGCACACGAGATGACGGCAACAACATAAAAGTTGTACGGCTACCATCTAGTCCAAGTTCACCGAGTACACCCAATCCACCTCACCGTGCGCTTGCTGCCGTCTCACCCAGTCGACCGAGTCCTACCTCGACCCACTGCATCGAGCCGGACGCCCACCCTGGCGCTACCCGACCCCACCGTCGCGGCCCGTTCTTTCTGTACCACTTGTGTCCCTGTTTTTTTTTTATCATCTACCCTTACTCTTGTTCATTGCAGCCGAAAAGGACAAGGGCAAAGGCAGTACAACATCCCAATCTGGGGAAGGAGTGGGAAGAACCGCTCCCCCCAAGAAACCGGAACCTCCACCATCAGAACCGTCATCAGAAGGGAAATCAGGAGTAAGCCAAGGACCGGGTCAGGGACCAGGACCTGGACAACAACCCCCACCTCCACCAGAACGGGCACGTCCGGCAACACCAGGGGTAGGAGGAGCAGGTGTAGCAGCAGGGGGGCCGACACAGCCACAGCAGGATACCGATACGGGAGAAAAAAAGAATAAAGATGCAGGTGAGGCAAATGCTTGTACCAGGAGTGAGACTATATCCATTACACGAGGACCATCCCGCGGGCAATATGCTGATCATATTGATGACCCCAGAGAAGGTACAGGTGGCTCCTCAGTATCTTTCACTGTTGCCGTCACCATGCCCGCATGTTCAGACACAGGTCACAGTGTTTCACATGCACATACTTCTGAGCTTGGACACTGTATGGCAATATGCCTGCTGGAATATTAGAGGGAGAAAAAAAAAAAAAACAACACAAAAAGAAACAACAAGTTCCGGAGAGAGAGACACCAAACGTCCAATGAGAATGAACCCGGCACAACGACAGAGCGGCAGAGCGATGGGTCGGCCGCGGGTTGTAGACGTCGACAGACGTAGACGATACACACACTGTGTGTTGTGTTGTGTTGTGTGGTGTGTTGTGTGTGGGAGAGAGAGAGTCTTTTCCCGGGGTGGCACCTGGCCCGCGTGACATGCCCCATCGTCCGTCTGCTCCCACCGCCTCCCCTCCGTCCCCGTGGCACGCCCTTGCCATAATCTTGCCCGGCGGTTAACCCTGGCGATCCAGCGCATAACACTTCAATGTGCTCACATGGTTCTTGGTCTCGTCCGAACTCATAGGTAATGGTCCATTGGAGGAAATCAAAAGAAACGGCTCAAAGGGCACAACATCCGCACAGGGACCTGAACCAGTAACAACTCAATTAACACACTCAGAAACAGTAACACCAGCCACAGGAACAGAACCAGGAAAAGGAAATGGAAAATCGTCACACTGGGATTTGAGTAAGGTACCCCATACAACCCACTTATGGGGAATAGGAACAGGATCCCCAGACTTAGTGACCACAGGAAAAGTACCTTCAGGTGGTAAACAGGCAGAGGGAACGGATAGTACTACAGCACAAGGTTCCTCTACGGTGTCCCCGCACTATTTCGCGCACTGTAACGGCGGTAGTTGTGACTTCCAATTTACCCCAGAAAATTCCCTGAACATAAAGGACGCACCAGGAGGCTTCGTAGCACCAACCTTCGCAGCACATACATCTCTTTCTTCGACTAATAACCACGGTCCCGGGAAAGTGACCCCACATGTTCCCGACCTAACCGGTACGGTCCTTACCGCCATTACCCTGCTCCTTTTGGTCGTCGCTTCCGTCATCGTGGCCATTCTTGGTTATTTCCTTTGGAAGGTACGTGCACACACAACGCACGCACAACACACAACAACCAATCACACACGACACAGTCACAGACATACCTACATGTGAGGACCCGAAGCCCGACATCACACAACACGCAGTCACACACGACACAGTCACAGACACACCCACATGTGCTGATCCTAAGCCCGAAATCACAGACATACCCACATGTAAAGCAGTCACAGTACACACTACCACGTGGCTCCGTTGGATCGACACACACAAACACCTCCTACAACCTTTCATCACTGCCCCTTGGTTCATTATGCTGCAGCAACACTGGCGGCACCATCAGCAGCAATATGCGTCCGATCCTACTAACATCGACGACCCATTACAAGCCTGGCGCACGTGGATTTCCGAGCAACATACAACACTGGACACACTGCGCACAGACGCGTGGTTCACACAACTGTTACAGCACCTACCGCCACCACCGCACCACACCCCGTCCGACACTACATCCGTCGTCAACCACACTCCACCATGTGAGGATTACATGATACACACACCAACGTGTACCACAGCAGACACACTGCACACACACATTGCACCAACCACACACACACCACCTGCACCCGATGTTGCATCCACGCCGCGCACTCCTGTGCGCGTCGCACCGCACGCACACCCAACCATGTCACATGTGCACTTATCTACGCACAAACAGTTGACTTCAGCATTACACATGCTCATTCTAGCAGCTGTTATTGAACAGTGCCACAATGAGTCACAGTTGCAACACCAAGAGCACTATTTAGATAATTTATTAGATCATATGTGAACATCACTCATGCATGCAGTGTTTGTTTTTGTTGGTTATATATTGTGTTTGTTTTTCTGTTCGCACATTCTTGTCTGTGCTGTCTATATTCTTTCTACATTTGCACGTGTTTTGTGTTTTTTCTGCTGCGCTGCTGTTTTTTGACACCGTGATGTCTGTGTATGCACCAACCACCCGCCCACCGCATTCACATTGCGTGTTTTTCTCAACTGACAACAACGCTATATCCACCAGGTCATAGCGTTGGGCTATGACCCCCAACACACTGTTCACGCCTCACGCGATCACATGCGCATCCTACATGCACGGTCCTACAGGCCCACATGCATAAACCCTAAACACGCACTCTACCATCCCTCACACGCACACACCCTCAGGTCCTAACACCCACATGCTAGTTCCGTCACCACCACATACATATATCCTAAACCCAACATCCACCATTGCTCACACCCACACACATCACTGCATCCTAAACCCAGAATTTACCATCCCACAAACACACACACGCACACATCAATGCACCCTACACCCGGAATCAAACGCCCCACATACCCACACCAATACCTCCTACACCCGAAATATACCATACCACATACCCACATCCTCAGACCCTACACCCAATACCCCAGTCCCTGCACCCTGAACCCTAAACCCTACACCCTGCACACTGCACCCACCCCCCTGAACCCTGAACACAACCATAAGTCCCGAACCCCCCCACACAGATCATAAACCCCGAATCTACCATCCCACAAACCCACACAACAGTGCAACCTTAACTCGGAATCGCACCTACAACACTCGCACAGCGCTAAATCCTGAGATCCTAAACCCGGAATCTCCTAACGCAAAGCCTAAGCTCAACAAAAACCTTGATCCTAAGCTGAAAAAAACCTGCATCACAAGACCAAGAAAAACCCTACGTCACAAGCCCAAGAAAAACCCTACGTCACAAGCCCAAGAAAAACCCTACGTCACAAGCCCAAGAAAA
>NW_012192586.1:500735-533525 GCF_000956335.1 Plasmodium fragile | reverse complement strand
CCAAGAAAAACCCTACGTCACAAGCCCAAGAAAAACCCTACGTCACAAGCCCAAGAAAAACCCTACGTCACAAGCCCAAGAAAAGCCCTACGTCACAAACCCCAAAAAAACAGTAGCTCCTAATGTTAAAAAAGACGCATAGGTCCTAAGCTCCAAACAAACCTGAGTCCTGCGCTCAAAAAGCCCTAGGTCCTAAGCTCAGAAAGCACCCTATGTCATATTGCGCAAACAATTCAATTTTGCACTCATCATATGCATAACAACTACAAATTAAATACGCCCTTGTGACGTGAACATACATAGCCTTCCGCAAAGGCTCCAAACCATCGTCAGCAATGAGCATAAGAACAAAATGCATTTCATTATCAAGGCTTAGGGAAAATACAACGTGCATGCATGAACAACCGTTTCTTCGCATTTTTTTTACGAAGTTCATGCTACATTTGTTAAACAACAAAACAAAAAAATAAAAAACAAAAAAAAAAAACGAAAAGTGGAAAAGAAGATCGATTAAATTAAAAAAAGAAGCAGTCAGCGAGCGAAGGGATAGGACAGGAGCCCCGCCGAAGTTCAGGAATTAGAACACAACCCCTCCCTCTCCGTGCGATCTCCAGTCCGAGAGAATTGTTGGGTATCGAACCTTCATCAACCCACTTTGAAGTATCAGTGAATCACCACCGAGCTGGTGCCGACTGCAAAAATATTGCTGGAATAATAAGTGTATATGCCAACACGAGTGCATAAAAAAAAACAGGAAAAATTTTCTTGCGCAATTTACAAGAGCATGCTCCATCAAACATGTACCCAAAAAACAACACAAAAAAAAACACGATGTTCCCCGGTTTGTGTTTGGGCATCGTCAATACCATTATCAATTAGCATCCTTTGAAAAAAATGTATACACATATATTGGGCACGCACGCATCGCAAATTGCTACTTCCCGTTCTGAAGCTTCCCTCGTGACCCAACTTGGCACATTCTGCGTGCACACATGCGAAACATGGACACATGATGCAAATAAATATATAAATAGGTACAACATAAAGAGTTCAATTATGATGACTGCAGGTGAAAATTTTAATTCTACACAAAAATGAATTCAAGAAATGGAAATGTAAAATATTGTTCTTGCACTGGAAAACATTTCTGCGCTTCCTTTCCCTCTTGAGCAGTACAAGGGCTGCCCATGGACATGCTGCCTTGTATCCTGAAGCATCAAGTTCCAAACCTGTGTTCTTGCATTCCAACTTAGTGCACGCCTCCGCGGGAAACACATAAATAATCTCAAGTGTTGCCATGAAACATTTGCAAAGTACACAATTAAATATATGAGTGAACAAAGAACACATTGCAGCCGTGAATAAGGCAGGAAGATTAAAAAAGAAAAAAAAAACATTATAAGTAGAAACATTAGGCGCTTCAATATAAGACTGTGCTTGTTCCCACAGATTAAGCCAGCGGGTTGTGCATGCTTCCCCCCGGTGCAGCCCCTGTCAATCGAGCCGTTCCATGGCTCGACCTGTTGGTTCTCACATAATTATCTGTGTACCCTTGCCCATCGAATGCAATCCATAAATAATGATAGGTGCAACCCACGGCATACTCATATGTCGTTGGGGCAAGTAAAAAAAACACAAAAAAAAAGCATTTCACCTTGAAAATTGCGGAAGCATATAATACTACAACCTGAAGCAAGTTTATATGCCTGCTTTAACATATATGGCTATCCTTATGCAACAATCATGTGCTCCTTTTTGTTGTGTTGAAAAAAGGTAAAAACAGATTTTTATATATAGTATATAATACACAATAAATAAGTGGTGCTGGCGTGAACCTTTCCCCGAAGGGAGTGCCAGTGGGTCGGGGTCGGTGTGCTTCCTCTCTAGCTATGAACTCCCAGCTCCCCAATGATACGCTTCCGAGGAATCGAACCGCTGAGTGTTCACATTAAGATCTACAGGCCTTGCCGCTGAGCAGATATCACAGGAAATAAATCTGCGCTACAGGAACCATATTCATATTTCCTTATGTCGAAGAAGGAAAAAGCAAAAAAAAAAAAATTTTTTTTACGAAATGACACGGTTACGCTTAAGAACAAAAAAAAAATAATAAAATAAAACACACGAATTGACGCATCCAAAAGGTAAAATGCTGCTTGTAAACATTTGTGTCAAATGTTACGTGAATTTGTGCGCCCTATTATTTCTTTTACACTACATGACATAAATTGATTTTCAAAACACTTCATATATGTACGATATGAAAAATATACCTATATGCGCATATGCAACAAAAATAGCAATCTTGCAAATTTTATTATTGACCAATGTTAGGCTCATTATGGGGGCACACAATACTGTAAGTTTTCGTCTTCCCTCCCCTGCTGCATCCCATCTGCCGCCTTCCCTGTCCCAGAACGTACAAGGGGAATTCATCATAACCATGCTTTAACTTAAAGTACTAGCAAAAAAATAGTAAACGATGGACCATAAAAAAAAAAAAAAAACAAGCGACGGCAGTACTGCTATCCGCACAGATCATATTACAAATGTGATTTTGCCCCACGCCTGTACTTAGGGTAAATTTGTACACATCCGCGGGATGTGATCCTGCTCGGACTTCTATTTTCCCGCAATGTTATACTTAGGGACAGTATATGCATAAACATGATGAGCATCGCCTGGTGCTGTGTGCCACATGGGAATATGACGTTGTAAAAAAAGAAAAATGCCTACAAACATGTGCACGTATGGAACAATAAAAAATAAACAATAATTTTGCCTTTGACCTAAAACACATTTCAATGTTCGCAAGACTTCATGGTTGCATTATAAAGGACGCAACCTTTCCCATTTATGCAATTGGACCATGTATAGGACAACTGCTTGCAACAACATCAGTGACGTTATATACTCTAGAGTTCACAAGACATCATGCTTGCAGAAAAATATATAAACTCACGCAGTTTTGTGTACTTCGCAACAAAAAAAATTAAATGTAAACGTGTTACCCGAGCATGTGCACGTGCATTTATGCATACAGCTGTAATTTACCCCCCCGGCATGCTCGCTTTGTATCAAACAGTATTGATACAGTACCAAGCAATTTGCCATATAAATAGAAATGGCCAGTGTACCAGTCCACACCTCTAGGTAAGTGCTGTGAAAAACATCAATGTAGACACTTTTCCGCTTCACTCACATGCAACTCTGTGAATGTATACTTTGAAATCAAAAAATGCAGAATGCTTTGCATTACTTGAACACTGTTGCGGGGTCAACATTGGGATGCACAAAATACCTCCTCCGGGGGTTTCCTGCTGTCATTGCATAAATGACGGAACTAATATTTGAACGCAGCGGAGGAACACACCAGGAGTATAAGGCACGATGCGATTACATGAGCACCAATGCGTGCGCATATATACTTATATACGTAGGTATATTATGTGAAATCACATGACAGCTAAGAGATGGTAATACATTTTTAATCACTAAGGGAGTGCTACACTTGTCCAACAATGCGTATTCTTATTAATGCCGCAAATTCTGTGTAACGCAGTACCACACACGGAAGCAGTATTTCATTTTCCCTCTTTTGCTGCAATGTAGGTGTGCACGTACGTATGTATACATATGCTTTAACACATTGAGATCATTCATTTACAACACATGGACTGATTTTCATTTCGCGCTTTTCCCCATGCCTGTCCTATCCCTAAGCCTGCGTGCTGCCACAACATCAACCGGTGCATTCTGTGTTCAGTCTTTTTAAGGTGTTATATTTTTCCCCAGTGGGAAATTTTGCCCACCTTTGGAGAATGATCAAAAAGATGATCCGCGCACGCACCTAAACGCGTACGTATACATACACACGTGCTTCGTCGATTGTACGTACACTTGCGTCAACTTCTTTTCACTTCTGCCCAACTTGTGTATACCGCACAAGCAGAACTGCGGTGAGTACGTTGTCACCTTAGTTTTTATGCCGTGGCGCATCTCTGCCCCAATATGCCCTTGTTAAAAGCACACGGTTGATCTGCACAGTATAAAATTTCTCGCACTTGACACGGGATACATTACCTGGGCTGAGCAGCCTCTGTGAGCGCATGTCACACCGGTCTCGCGTAGTCCACACCGAGGCCGAGTTAGCCGCTATTGGGGGTAGGTGAATAGATGGAAGCCCATATATACACATGTACGAACATTTGAACACGTTACGATCCTGTGTAATCGTTTTTCCTACCAATCCTGATGACCTCATGAGTTCATATTGTCGCAAACGCGCTGGTACATTTTCCCATGCTCATGAAAATAAAGGAGAAAGAATATGAACCCACTTCACGGTTCCTTTATATTTATCTACTTTGTCATGGGTAAATGCGTTTTTTGTTTTTTTTTTTCCTTTTTGAGTTTCGTGTATTTGGCCTTTACAGAATAAAATGTTTATTTATTTTATTTTTCATATAACAAAGTTCTGTTTCACTTTGCTACTTGGACCACATGGGTATGAATAACTTTAACGTTTAATTTTTCCAAATGTGTAGTGCACTTTTTTTTTTTTTTTTTTTTTGTTTCTCCGCCAGGTGAGAACATTTCCACCAGATTGAGGTGCACCCGAATGAGGTCCTCCTGATTGAGCCCGCAGGGTTCATGTCCTGATTGAGGTCCACTAAATTATGCCCCATTCCAGTGAGGCGCGCATCCTCCCACATGGCTCTGATCCATGCCCTACTCCGCCATTCCCACAATGCACCATGCAGTACATGCGTTAAGTCCTAAGAGCTGGCGGTAAATCACAGCACCAAGCGCTTACACGCACACAGTTTAATCGGAAAAATAAAAGAAAAAACATACATAGCATAATTAGGTGCTACAAAACTTCCCTGACATTGCAAAAGTGCTAGTGACCACAAATAAATGGCATGCGGCGGAAAAACATGTTCACTGAAGTTTGCCCTATTAAGTGTTCCGTTAGCCTTTACTTATAATGCACACCTTGTGCCCTTAAATTATGAAGCGCTTAGGTGCACTTCAACCC
The DNA here is from genome assembly GCF_000956335.1 of Plasmodium fragile. NCBI lineage: Eukaryota > Apicomplexa > Aconoidasida > Haemosporida > Plasmodiidae > Plasmodium > Plasmodium fragile. Next base: position 528,484 of record NW_012192586.1, on the reverse strand, counting down.
TGAACTCTAGGGCTAGAGAACATTGGGACAAATTGGTTATATATGAGCAACAGCTAGCCATATGTTCATGTTCCAATTACACCTCACTTTTTTTTCTTTTTTAAGCATTCGTTGAGTACACACCTCTAGTGAACCAAGTGACAGGCCATTCGTGGCCTCGCACCGCTGCTCAAATAAGTTACAAAGTTACAAGGCAGGGAACAGTGCGCTTCGGCCAAGGTGACAATATAAGCAAATGGCTGACGCGTATGAGAACTTTGGCTGTGCAATCCATGAGCAGATATAACGTAACAGAACAGTGCAATGGTTTCACAGTTACAGGATCGGCTAAGTGTTCTTTTTTTCCCTTTTCCTTTTGTCATGCTTCACACAGTAAAGTCATAAAAGATGTTTCTCATCTCCTTTTTGATCGTGCTTTCGTAGAACGAAAAACTTGTGCACAGACTAGCAAAGGCCAGGCTGCAGTCCTATCCATATCAATGAATGGGCACATATCATTTGCACAACAAAGGAATTGTTGGAGCATAAAACCCCTTTGTTCTTTCCCCTATGCGATGCGCTACAAAGGACTACATCCTGATATGCAGTATGTTGTCATGTCGGTAAAGAAAGTGCACTGTTCCGATGATCTGGTGAGATTTCACGCGCCCAAAAAAAAAACACTTAATAAAGTGTTTACCTAATTGTGGGGTTACACATGAATTTCCACAAACTCACGCACCGTGAATGCTTGTCCATTTATAATACTTACGGTGGATACTTTAAAAGTACACACACTTGAGGCGCTTTGCCTTTAAAAAAATTAACATTGTTTAAAAAGAATAATATGCTTAAGCCGGGGGAGTAAATGCAAACACAGATTTGTGCACGCAGGTAAATGTTCATGGAGATACGCAAAAGTATAACCCCATTGGCGCTGCTGCCAAAATTGTCCAAATAAATATAAGTTCATCTAAAACACTCGATGACCCCTTTTTTACTTATTAAAGGGCCAAAATAAAGGCTTCATTTGACGCACAAAAAAGGGAACTACATACATATGCAACGCATGTGTGTACACCTACCATCTGTTTCCATCAAAGCATGAGTGAACATATAGTATTCACACCCCAAACAAACACCGTGTTACCAAGTATCCCCTTTGAAGAAGCGTGGTCAACGGGAAACGTGAAACGTAAAACGGAACATAATACGAGGTTCAATATTTACGCTGCACATACAAATACACAACAAAAAAAAATTAATAATAAAAAAAAATCCTGAACACAAATATACGCTATGCAAGCTGAGCCTTCTTCGAATTTAAAAAGGGGCGGTACACATACTCATAATCCTCATTGAGGGAGTCGAGCGTTTCTTTGTTTATTTTGTACACGATGAAACTAAATCGGGGACCAACTTCATTTAACATAATTTCGCTTTTTTCATTGGTCTCCCAGTTGTAGTGCCGAAAGTAAATGATGTCATTTTTATTAAAGAAAGTTATAACTCTGTTGTTTTCAAATTTTTGAAGGTCAAAATACTCATTATTTTTGAAGGTGATTTGCAATTCATCGTCCTCCTTGTCGTCCTGTTCATCGAGAATGTGGAGCTGCACATTGTTCGTGACCACCACATCAGTTTGTTCTTCGTTCGAATGTCCACCTTGTCCCTTTCTCCGCGAGATGTTAAGCTTCCTTCTATTCATGCGAATTTTAACTGGTGGAAATAGGTACTTAAAAATGCACATAATTCGTTTCCCCAAATCGGTGTTAAAATTATGAAAAATTAAATGCGGGTTGCATGAAGACACGCTTCCGAGCTGATCTGTAAATTCATGTCTCATTTTACAATCCTTTATGGTGCAGAAGAGAGTAGGACCAAAAGGCAAATGACAAATTATTAAGTTTCGGGGGACCCCCTTATACTCGTGGATAATTATAACATCCGTGATGTTATTCTTTCTCGCAAAATTTAAAATATCTTTAATGAAATAACTTCCTCGATTTATCTTTTCGCTATTTGGAATGAGCAGTTTAAATTCCTTTGCAAAACATTCCAACTGGGACGAGGGGTTCCTGGACGTGGTAATTAGAACACGTGGGTTCTCAACTCCACAAAAGAAATACTCATCATCGAACTTCTTATTGATTGCTTTTTCGTCATACAGATTCATCTGCTTCCTCAATTCGTTTTCTTCATTTTTCAAATCTCCTTGTATCTTTTTATTTTCTTTGTAACTTTTCTTTACGCTCTTTATCTTCTCTGCGTATTTTTTTTTTTCTTCCTCCACCTTTTTTAAGTACAAGTACTCCTTCCGCAATCTTATGTTTCGCCTCAACATGGTTGGGTAATTCGGCTTAAGCGTTGGCAGCAGGTAATATCATCTCTTGGGGAAAACGAGGCACAGCCAAATATACGTATAACAGCAAATGCCTTCCACTTCCTATGCGATATTGTAAATGGTAACCAGAGACAAATGTTCACCTTCTTCGTGTTTAAATTTATACTCCTGAAAAATGTTCTTCCTTGAGCGCTTTTTTTTCCCTGAACAACATGTTTTTTATTATTTTGAGAACATAACGTTTTTTTTGGCAACCTTTGGTTCAGGGCTTTTTACAGGCTTAAAAAAAGAGTGCCTTTTCGTCCTCGTCAATCTTTGAATTTAGAATTCTTTGTCCTTTTTTTTTTTTTTTTTTTTTTGTTTTATTTTCCGCGTCACGCTGGACACTTCAGCCATAAATTGGTCGCTTTTTTCTGCTGTGCCGCTTTATCGTTATGCTGCATAATTTTTTTTTTTTTTTTTTTTTTTTTTCGAATCTTTATGCCGCATTCAACAGGTTTTGTTTTCCCCTCTGGCACCGGAGCTCCATTTTTGCATTCTGTCATTTCTTTTTTTTTAATAATTGTGATCCTTATTTATTTATTTATTTTTTTTTTTTTTGTACCTTTGGCTGCGCCACCTGTTTATATGTAACCTGCTCATAACTATGCACAACGGGGGGGGACAGCAGCGCCTTTGCTTGCTTTCATGGTAACTATGTATGGGGCAACAAAACAGAACAAAACAAAATGCGACGGGCCATGCTACCCGCTGCAGGTCCGCAGTGCCTTGTTTATCCATCCCACTTTGACCGTCTACTGTAATTTTTGATCATTCTCCGCCACAAGCTTTTTTTATTTTTCAAAGTTTGCAAAGGCGACACACAAGTTACTCTATGCGAACCCTTTTGGAGTTTCTGTTTGCGCACACAGTAGGTGATAGCAGATGGTTGAAATTGTGCATTTGTGTATGGTACCAATCGTGCAGAGTGGCATTGGCCATTTGGAACGCTTTAAAAAGGCTTCTGTGCAAGCTGTCCGTTGGTATGTTATAAGGATATGCTAATATTTTATTAGCACATTCAACGGGACACTTCCAGAGGGCGGCCTGTCTACAAAACGTTCCATCAATTCCGCCTCGGACAATTTTAAACCATTCGGTTTGTCCTAACGCACGCAAATCATGCCAAGGAAGTAGCTTCCGGACATTTCCCCATTGACGTCTCAATATGGGCTCAACACAGAAGGGAAAGAGCACGCGGTGGTGATATAATGTTATGCACAGTCATGTATTATTTGCAAGCAGGTTCAATTCGCCTATTTTAAAACGTATAAGGAGCAGAGCCTTATGCATTATACACACCTGTAATATAATACTATACACGGTGTCATGATGGTGAGTAAAACCTACTAAATGATTGCCCCCTGTGTTCATTACAAAAACTGGAACGGGGTGAGCGAAGCGGTAAATTATTTCTTTTTAACCCCTTTGGCACTTTTTGGTCTTTTCTTATCGTTCCAAATTATGTGCTTAAAAGCAAAGCAGCTTTTTTCTTTTTTTTTGTTTTATGGTACTTTTTTATGTTCCTGCCCTCACGTAGCGGAAAAATGGAAAAGCACAAATATGCAAGACAAATTTTTTCTCTAAATTTTACGCATCGGTTAATAAACACCATTTGTATGCATTTCACTGTGGGCACAACTTTCACATGAGGCCTATTCGGCTAGTCTGATACACGTGGTTGTATTTTGTCCCTTGGCTCTTTTTTTACGTGCACAGAAAAGAACCATACTTCCTGTTGCTGTTTTATACAGGGACAGACTAATACAAAAATTCGTTAGTTTTAAAAAAATGCATTCCCCTTAAGCTTTTGCAAGTAATGTGTGGACCGCTCATCACGAGAACATGTTTTTTGCATGAGCAGGTAATGCGCTTCGCTGGATGGGTTTAATTTGGACGAATTCGTGCCAAAAAAAAGGGACCAAAAGGATGAAATTTTGTTAAGACTAATTTAACACCTTAACATTGGACATTCCCCCAAGGGGTACAAAAAAACCGCTTCATTTCGTCATACATGGAGCCGCTTTAAGGGCAAAAAAAGAAGAGAATATTGATTACCACTTTTAACGCATAATACAGCTGGCGCTACATACAAGGTGACCGTTATCTGTACATATTTTTTGCGACATTATAACCGTACAGCAGAAAGGGATTTTTTTTTTTTTTGTTTTTTTTGGGGGGGCTCTCATTTTGCCCTTGGAGGACTCCATCATTCGAAGTTCCAATTCCAAATACAGGGAAAAAATATGAGCAGTTCGCATATACATATACATCATGAATACATATACATATTTATATATGACCATCCGATGCGCATATTTTTTTCTTTTTCCTGTTATACTGTTATTCGCAGCAGTGCGCGTAGAAAGTAAATCCGTTTCTCCGTTGAAAGGCATAACCTCATACAAGCCACGAAGGGTTATCTTCCAAAAGGGCACAGAAAAAAATGGCCCCATGATTAATATAATTTGTTTTTTACGACTCCGCATGATGGAGAACGCTTTCTCTTGGCTGTTCACCGGTGGCGCGTAATCTACTATGTAGGACCTTTTTAGTAAAAATATGCACAAGCTTGCTGCGCCTCCGCTGAACTGCCCCGTATAACATAGAGGCAAGAAAAGCCTGCTCCTGTGAGAAGCAAAATAGTATATGCAGCAGCATATAAAAAAGTATCCTCAACACTCTTGGGTGAATAGGGGGGATTGAGTGTCCTTACCTGTGTTATATATATGCCTTTATACAGGGGGTGAGGATGATGTATAGCATGGAGATCATTAAAAAAACCAGGGGGGTATATATATAAAAGGAATCAGCTCATTTTCGGCAACCCGTTTGATAAATTTATGTACACTTTGATCTTGGACGAGATAAGCAAAACGGACAACAAAAAAGAGCAACATCGTCATGTCGTAAAAACGCTTATATTTTTGTAAAAGCGTGCATACTGCCGTGGTTGAGGCTGCCACAAAATTAAGTACAATGCTCTCTCTATATGAGCGTAGCCCAAAAAAAAAAAAAATAAAATACATGGCGCGGACGGGCGGCGGGGCCATTTTGTGTTCACGTATGAGCACCTAAAAAAGCATACATTAAATTAGCCCCTAGGCTTCGCGGTCGGCTCACGAAAACAAATACACGCATGTAGTTATATATATACATATATATAGTGCATACGCTGGCGATGGGGACTTGTGCCTTGGGGCAAGGGCACATGGGCACAAGCAATATATATAAAAAAAGACTATGCCCCATATAAATACAATACCTGGTAACATGTAGCTTTATATATAAACACTAAAATAGTAGGGCATTACTTTATATATATATATATATATAGATAGATAGATAGATATGCGCATGTACAAAAGAGCACCAACGGGACGGGGCCAAATATGGCCCCGCGGCACCGTGCTTCTGTTTTCCCATTGGTGGCTTGCCGCACCTTCACAAATTTCGAAAAGTAACGAAATTTAGTTCCCTGAATTTTGAACAGAAAATATGCAAAAAAATGAAGCTGAAATAATTTTTTTTTTTTTTTTTGTAAAAGTGATTTTACAAAACATTTTTATAAACATTTTTTTTTTTTTTTTTTTATTTTGCAAAAAAAGAAAAACAAAAAACAAAACAAAATTCACAAGTAATTTTTATATCATATATACATATATCAATATTATGTACAGAAAAAAAGTTTAAGAACAATTGAGGCATTATTCCCATTTTTGCGGAATTGTAAAAAATATATCGTTTTTTTTTTATTCTCCTTCTATATTATATTAAAATATAATATAATTGTTTTTTTCATTCCTTTGCGTTTTTTTCCTCGTTGTTCTGTGTATTCACATCTTGTGGTAACAAAAAAAAAAGAATAAGAAACTTTTCTGCAAAATTTTTTACGCTCGAGAAGAACCAAGCGCAGCGTATGCTTTTTTTTTTTTTTTCCCTAACCACTGCTTGTTGTTGCTTCCCTTTTTGTTCGCAAGAAGAATTGGAAAAACACTGCATACTGCTACGGTGACATTTTAAGCACTCTGTACTTTTACATTAAACCTGCTTTTACCGTTAACGGAAGAGCGTTAAGAACAATATATATACCCCCTAAACCCAAACTCCCTGTTTTTCGGAATTTTTTTACCTTTCTCCCTCTCTTGAGATCTCAAAAATGGCAAGCGGAAAAGCAGCTAAGCCAAACCTCCCCGAATCGAACATCGCCATCGGTATTGACCTTGGTACCACATACTCCTGCGTCGGGGTATGGAGAAATGAAAATGTAGATATCATTGCCAATGACCAGGGAAACAGAACCACTCCATCCTATGTTGCCTTCACTGACACAGAGAGACTAATCGGAGATGCCGCTAAGAACCAAGTGGCAAGGAACCCCGAAAACACTGTTTTTGATGCGAAGAGATTAATTGGAAGGAAGTTCACTGAATCATCTGTCCAGAGTGATATGAAGCACTGGCCCTTTACGGTCAAATCCGGTGTTGATGAGAAGCCCATGATTGAGGTATGCTATCAAGGAGAGAAGAAATTATTTCACCCAGAAGAAATCTCTTCCATGGTTTTGCAAAAGATGAAAGAAAATGCAGAAGCGTTTTTAGGAAAGTCCATTAAAAATGCAGTCATCACCGTGCCAGCTTATTTTAATGATTCACAAAGACAAGCCACCAAGGATGCAGGTACCATTGCTGGTTTGAATGTCATGAGAATTATTAATGAGCCAACTGCTGCTGCTATTGCTTACGGTCTGCACAAAAAAGGAAAGGGTGAAAAGAACATTCTGATCTTCGATCTTGGAGGAGGAACTTTTGATGTATCTCTCTTAACTATTGAAGATGGTATTTTTGAAGTAAAGGCTACAGCTGGAGACACGCACTTGGGAGGAGAAGATTTTGATAACAGATTGGTGAACTTTTGTGTTGAAGACTTTAAAAGAAAAAATAGAGGAAAGGATTTATCTAAGAATAGCAGAGCTTTAAGAAGATTACGAACTCAGTGTGAAAGAGCCAAGCGTACTTTATCCTCCTCCACACAAGCCACCATCGAAATTGATTCCCTTTTTGAAGGTATCGACTACAGCGTGACAGTAAGCAGAGCCAGATTTGAGGAACTATGTATTGATTATTTCCGTGACACTTTAATTCCTGTTGAGAAGGTGTTGAAAGATGCAATGATGGACAAGAAGAGCGTCCACGAAGTTGTCCTTGTTGGTGGTTCCACAAGAATTCCCAAAATTCAAACACTCATTAAGGAGTTCTTTAATGGAAAGGAAGCTTGCAGATCGATCAACCCTGATGAAGCCGTTGCTTATGGTGCAGCCGTACAAGCAGCCATTTTATCTGGTGACCAATCCAATGCTGTGCAAGACTTGTTGCTATTAGATGTGTGTTCCTTATCTCTCGGTCTCGAAACCGCAGGAGGTGTCATGACCAAGCTGATTGAGAGAAATACCACCATCCCAGCAAAGAAAAGTCAAATCTTTACCACTTATGCTGATAACCAACCAGGAGTGTTGATCCAAGTGTATGAAGGAGAAAGAGCCCTAACTAAGGATAATAACTTATTGGGTAAATTTCACTTAGACGGTATCCCACCAGCTCCAAGAAAAGTACCACAAATTGAGGTCACTTTTGACATTGATGCTAATGGTATCCTTAACGTCACTGCTGTTGAAAAATCTACAGGCAAACAGAATCATATCACCATTACCAATGATAAGGGAAGATTGTCTCCAGAAGAAATTGATCGTATGGTGAACGACGCTGAGAAGTACAAAGCAGAGGATGAAGAAAACAAAAACAGAATTGAAGCCAGAAACAGCCTTGAAAACTACTGCTACGGTGTGAAGAGCTCTTTGGAAGACCAGAAAATAAAAGAAAAATTACAGGCATCTGAAATTGAAACTTGCATGAAGAGTATCACTACTATTTTGGAGTGGTTAGAGAAAAACCAATTGGCTAGCAAAGAAGAATATGAGTCGAAACAGAAGGAAGCTGAATCAGTTTGTGCTCCCATCATGTCCAAGATATATCAGGATGTTGGAGGTGCAGCTGGCGGAATGCCCGGTGGAATGCCTGGTGGAATGCCCGGAGGTATGCCAGGAGGAGGAATGCCAGGTGGCATGAATTTCCCAGGTGGCATGCCAGGAGGCGGAATGCCCGGAGGTGCTCCTGCTGGAAGTGGACCCACCGTAGAGGAAGTCGATTGAACAGGGGCTGCTTAATCCAAAGCAATCACCACAAAAACATCGCTGCTGAACACACTGTGGGCTGATATATATATATATATGTATATATTGTCCCAGTTGGGTGAAGAAAAAAAAAGGGGATAAATTAATAATATGCGCCGCCTCTCTTATATGGGGGTCTTTTTACAAAGTGCAGTTCGCTTTTTCCCCCGCGAAGAAAAAGATAAGAGGAGAAGGAGCTTCCTTTCCTTAGGGCGCACCTCCCATGTATGGAAGAGTGTATATACACACACAGAAAAGCACCATGTGCGTGTGGTCCATGCGATCCTTTTGAACGCGCGTCTGGTGGGTTTTAACACGTGTGTCCAACAACTGAGTCACATTTTCCCCCCCAAAAAAAAAAAATATATATATATATAAAAAAAAAATAAAAAAAAAAAACAATAATTAATCGTTATATATTTTATCATAATTTATCGCGATTCATCATTAACTGTGTTAATATGTACGTGCGCTTGTTCGTACGTATAAGGACCACGCATGCGTTGTAAATTTATGTAACTTTCTTTTTTTTTCTGTAAATGAAGGAGCTATATATACATACATGTGCATGTGAATGCTGATGAGGATACTTTTTATAACGAATCGTGCGAATCAGTTCAGATGTATATATTTTTTTTTTTTTTTTAAAGCACAGAAAGAGTAGCAAACACGACAAGAAATTTATGTGATAAAAATTATAGTTACATTGGATTCTGTATTGGCTAGTGGCGATTCTATGGTAAGCCGCTGCGCCCTGTGCACTTTTTATATGTGCCAAGTATGTTGGATGGTCAAATCTGTTGCCCCCATTTGGGTAACATAAAGAAAAATAGGTTCTCAAAGGAAAGCATTTCGACAGGGGGCCACGCTGGGTGGAGTGTACTATATACACCACGTTGGAAAGTGTCTCACGCTCCACGTCCAGATTGTCCCCTTGTAGCCGCTCCAAAGCGTATATCGCGCAGGACGCGTCAAGTGGTACATCCCACTTACACCAAGTACTATTTTAATGGTCTTCCGTGAAATGTGTGCTCTCCGTGTGGACCCTATTGTGATCAAACACGAGTGGAGCAATTTTCAAAGCAAAAGGTAGTTTAAAATGGAGGAGAGGGCATATGGTTTCCAAAAGGAAAAAGCTCATTTAGCGCACACACGTCATGCATACCTTTTTAAGGATGCCTTGCATGTAGTGCACATACGCAATGTTAAAAGTTAGTTGGGGGAAGAGAAGAAAAAAAAAAAAACTTTTAAGGGAACAATAAACACATGTTCACACCATTTTAAAACAAACAAAAAAAAAGGGGGACATTGAAAAGGCACTATACTCAATACGACAATACGCATGTTATAAACGTAGAGAATTCGTGCTCCTCTCATATAGAAACATGATTGTACATGTCCTTCAAAACATTTCGAAGAAGGTAGAATGACGGATCGAGGGAACTTTGAACTTTCCAAACGATGTTCCTTTTTGTTCTCTGGACCATCGTCTGACCGGTCGGTCCTCGCGTGGCTATGTCCCGTTCTTCCTTCTTAACACATGTCTTTCCGTCAATTATAATTTGATTTTCTTGCGTAAAGTTTAAGCATCTTTGAAATGTGCTACTTATAGCTTGGGATAAATTTTTCATGTTTACTTCACCGATGTAGACACTACCACTGGGGACGTGTTCTTCATTTGTGTTGTCTGCACTCGAGAGCATATCTCGCATTTCTGACGAAGCATCAGACTCGTCCGATGAGTCGCCTGCACAATTTGGATCGTCTTCCCCCTGTGTTGCTCCTTCGCTAGCTGCCTCGTCATCTATGTAGTAATCCAAAAAGGGTTTCTTCTCATTCGACTTTTCCTTACTTTCACTTTGGCTTGTTTCCTTGGGGGCACTTTGTTCCCCCTGATTTTGACTTTCCTTTTCTTCCTTTGTATGTTTTTCCCCTTCCTGCGTCTCTTCATTTTGGTTGTCTAGGGCAACGGAGTAGTTCGCCTCACTGAATTCGCTCCAGAAAGTGCTGTGTTCGTTGATGAACCGTTTTCGCCTGCATTGGGAGGGGGGAAGCAAAATAAGAGAGAACCGTTTTACGTAAAAAAATGGCTATACTAAACATTTTAGTGTTAGCGCATGCACCTCTGTTAACAAGATACAGGTGCAGTAGCACTTCGAACCCCTGTGGCACTCTCTCCTTTGCGCGCAGCGCTTTGGGGGCATTTACCTTCTGGTGCATAGCTGCGAACTGGGTTCGCCCTGTGTGGAATTTAGGGTTGCCTTAATTTTAAAAACGTTCAACTGCCTATCCGTAACCTTGGTCGTGTTGATCATCGTGTAAATACTTTTAATACGCACATTCTCGTAATGAACACTTAGAGGAATGCTAACCGAGTCGAGAGTCTTTCTTTCACTGGAGCAAAAGTAGCGATTCAAATAAATACTCCTCTTATTTGTACTGCTTGAACAATTGGGGACATAAAAACTGTGCAACTTTATTTCCTCCATGGATTGTATTGTTGAGTGTAGTAACATTTCGAAATGGAAAGAAAAGAAACTATTGCAGCTTGGAAGGAGCACAAAATTTTGGGGCTTCATCAGATGTATTATAGTGTTAAGGGAATTTTGGTTAATATAGTTTTCTATGTTAAATGTTCTTATGGAGCAATCTACCGGAAGGGAGACTTTTTCTTCTTGGACAGTAGTTGGAATGGTTTTTAAATATTTGATTAATTTTTTTTTCCAGGTCATTTTCGGCGTTTCCGATGAATGATTATTTTCTTCGTAAGTCTTATCTAACATGTTGTTCCCCTTTCTAGTCCTTTTTTCTCCACTTCGCTTTTTCTTCTTTTCTTGGTAGTAATCTGATATTTGTATCGTTTGGTAATTTCTCTTTCGCTCATCGTTTGCAACACTGCTTTCTTCGTTATTTTGTTCAAAATCATCCTCATCATTTTCCCTTGTAAATATTTCTTCATTTTTTACAAATGCTGTGCTCATACTTTTCTGATCTCTCTCTTTTGAAAATGGATGTCTCATGGTATAACTTTCATGTCCATACATATCATCCTCATCACTGGTTTTAGGTTCTGTTTTTATTCTTACTTTTTTTTTGTGTGTGTGCGTGTCCTTGTTATCATTACCAATTTTGTTTAGATGCGGATAGTACGTGTTGTCTGCATCATCCGACTGTTCATTTTTTAGGAGGTGATTGGACAATTTCGAATATTCATTGTCGCTTATTCTTTCCTCTTTTACTCTGATTTTTCCCGTTCGTGTTTTTCCTCTGGAGGATTCCATTCCGTCCTGTGAATATTCATCATCGCGGTCGCTACGGTAAGCACCTTCATATTTGTCCCTCTTGTGGTTAGCGCTTGGCTTCCCACTTCTGCCCTTCTCCGTGGCACTATCACTGGCATTGCTGTCGCTATGGTTGTACAGCTTGTTGGGGAATTTGAGATCTCCTTCCGCGCCTTCTTGTTCTTCCTCCTCATCTGAATGGTAATACGCGTTGTAGTTCTGCGGATCGTGTGGGGCGTCGTCCTCTTCCTCCCCTTCATCATCCTCATCATCGTCATCTTCATCATCGTCATCCTCATCATCATCTTCATCATCCTCATCGTCATCATCCTCATCATCATCGTCGTCGTTATCATCCTCTTCTTGTTCTTCATCGTCATAGTCATCATCATCGTCGTCATCCACCTCTTCATCATCGTCGTCTGCCTCGTTGCCTTCCTCTGTGTAGGCGCCAAGGCTTCTCTCCCGTTTGTACTTCTCCTTTTTTATAAATTGTTCACCCTTAGTGCCCTCCCGCTTCAGCTTATCCATTCCATCTCTGTCTGTCTTCCCGATTAAGTGAGCCTCCCCCTTTTTTATATACAGCATCTCTTCTTGTGACTCGAAAATGAATTTTGATTTTTTTTTTTTTTTTTTTTCTCATGCTCTTCTTCTTAGTCTTCTTAACATTTTTACCAACAGCTTTGCTAAGCATGGCGTCTTTCTCGATGTTATTTTTTTCTTTTAAATAAATTTCATATAATTTTTCGTCGTCGATTTTTACATTTTGGCTGTAGCAAAAAGATAGCTCTGCTTTGCTCTTTTGATCCTTATGGGTAAAATAATGATTACACACTTTGTGCGCAAAGCTCGGAGCATAGTATCTCTTGGTGAATATTAATGCGTTTTTTTTCCTGGTGAGGAACGTTGACAGAATCTGCTTCACCGTGTCGTTGTTCAGAGAAGCCGGGAAGGAAAACAAAATGTAATATCCATTTTCGTATTTTTTAAAATCGCTGTAGTTGTTTATACACACCACGTTCTTCATTTTTAAAATATTTATTCTGTTTCTGTGGAAATTACTTTTTATGTGGCTGTTCAGGTAGGTCAGCGACGCGAACAGCAGTCTTGTGAAGTTTTCCCTGGGGGGGTAAAAAGTGCATGGGGGAGAAGTGGAAGATGTACAAGTAGGTGCGTCAGAGAGCAATTTAGGGCGATAATACCCCCTTGTTAACAGTTAGCAATTCTTTCGTGGCTTTTCTTACGCATAGGGACAGAGGAACAACAGGACGTATCTCTGCATGCTGACCTCCAGGAGGGCGTTGATGTGGAACAGGAGATCCAGGAAAACGCCTGCAAGGGAGGGGAATTCCAGTTGGCAATAAATGGGGGCATAAATATAAATGGGTGCACATGGACGACCCGTCCGGACACAAAAGGGGAGGTAGGCTCCTCTACAACCCGTGGATGCGGCAGCATTGTGCCCAAACGACTTGCTATTATTCCTCCTCTCAAAGATGATCCCCCTCTGCTCCTTGTGCAATTTGTAATGCTTACTGTCAATATCCACAGGGAGAAGTACACATCCCAGGTTGTTCATAGTCCTGTTGACGATGCCCAGGATATTCTTCATGTCTACCATCTTTGTGTAATTTTTATTTGTGTAGCGAAAATTGCCAATGTAAGTGAACACATTGGACTGTTGTAGGATCTCCGATTTTTCAATAAAGGTATAATCAGACATTTGGGAATTCACAGAGTACAATATTTTGGAATTAAAAAATTTTATAATCACTGCGGAAGATCCTATGTTGTCTCCATTATTTATAAAATATATGGGAAGCATACAAACTGTTTTTTTTTTTGGACATATGATTTTTTTACAGGTGTAGTGTTCTCTGAACTCCAACGCAGTTACATTGCAGAACAGCTCGTTCACGATTTTGAAATATTCATCATCTTTAAAAGATTTTAAAAAATTGCAACTGTTCGTACATTTGAAGTAACTCAGGAGAATATACTTGCTGTACGACTTGACGTATTCGTGACATATGATTGGGATTTTCCTCTTTCTCTTCTGTAGTTCCTGGAACACCAGTGGTGCGCACCCCACGAAGCTGAGGCCGTGGTTTGTGATTACCAAGACGTCTACATATTCGCACACCCTACAGGCGGAGTAAAAAAAAAAAAAAGAAAGAAATATTGCAAAAACAATTCAATCACATGGTGGTATAATATTGCTCGACGTGGATTGACCAGCATCCACACTGCACCTCCACGTAAGAGCGGGATATGTGAACACACTTGTATGATTCTTCAACGCACGTGCATCCGCTCCCTCCTTACTGTAACACATTCTTCACATCCTCCGTGCAGAACTGATCATCCCATCCGCAATTTATAAGGACATAAATATTTTTATCTTTGTCCTTTGCGTAAAAATCCTTCTTGTTGTTTAGGTAGTCATAATTATAGGTCTTCCTCAAAAGAGGGTCCCCTTGATCCTTGCCCGTTGCATCACCGTTGGGGGCACATTGCTCTTCCATGGGTTGTTGTTCAGCGTCCTCTTCAATTCCCTCCCCGCTCGGTTCTCCACTCATCATTTCTTCCTTATCTCCATCCTGCAAAAGCGCACTCAACTTGCAACCCTTGTTGGAACCATCCAGGTCTTTAATTATCAGCAGTGTGCTGTAAAACTTGTGACTGTATAGGGGGACGACCTCCAAAATCATTTTTGCCAATCGGGAGCCAACCTATCTTCGATCATGCGCATAAACCGTTTGACGTAATTTTCCTTCTTTGCTTTACGTATGGGGCCTATAATTTGCTTGCTCGCTTCTTTGGGATGTTCAGCTAATCGGTTCAAGAACAATGACCATTTTTTGTTTTTTTTTCCTGTTCTGTTTTATAGGGGTGACATATGATACGTTGGCCACGGAAAAGCCGTTTCAGCAGCGTGCGTTTATCTGTGCTCTCCTAATCTCACATGTGTGAAAGGTCTCCCCCAACAGCGTAGGGAGCAGTGCGCACTTTTTATAATGCCAAACCGTGCTCATTCAGTAGGCCCTCATGAGACAGTCCTTTGTGTTCTTCTTCCTTTTCGGTGGAGACGCGTGTCACATGTACAAAACCATCCCCGCATTGATATGTTGTGGCTTGTGTTGAACACGATCACCATCCGAATGGGGACGGAACAGGCATGCGAAAAATAAAAAGCTACAAAAAGAAGGCAAAAAGAGGAAAAACCATATTTACTGAACATATCGTCCTTCAGGGCGAACCTTATTTCCTGAAAAATTCGTCACACGTATGCGCCACTTCAAAATTGGTGCTTTGCGAACACGTATAGAAAGAATGCGTGCTTCTGTGCTACTCTGTTTTTTTTTTTTTTTTTTCTTAAAATAGGCATATGCTACATTGCACGCGTTGTGCCTATACACGGTGCCGTTTTGTTTTTATTACGTGGCCATCCAGTTTGCGCAACAATATTTTTATACGCGGAGAACGAAGGACAAAAAACACAAAACAAAAATTGCCCACATGGTAAGCTTATATAAGAACTTTTAGTGTTGCATAGAAGCGCAAATTTTTAATTCTCTCATAAAAAAAGTGTTCGCGCGAAAGGAAAAATAACATGCCTCTTTTCTGCGCATATTCTTTATAGTTCTTTCTTCCTTTGCAAAGTGGCAATTTTGCAGCAAACAATACATGTAAAACCGTTTTTTTATTATAAAACAACTGCTAATTTGTGAAGTTTTCTTTTTTTTTTTTTTGGTTCTATCAATGAGATGAACTCCTGGCGCAAGAACCATTTGAGCTAATGCTCCTCATAGCCATCAAGTGTAGTGCGAGTGCGACCTACAACCCACTGCTACATGACGTGGAAAATACGCATAACAGTTATGCACAAATATAGAGGTACCTGTCCGCATGAGACGCCTTCGCATACGGTACTATACTTCCGTCCGAGGGTACCCACACAGCATAAAAAGTAAATCACGCACAATAGAAACCAACAACAATGGTGATGGCCAAAAAAGGGAAGAACTTTAAAAGGGGGATTAAAAAAGAAGGCAGTAAACACGCAAAAACAAAGGAGAGTAAACCAAAGACTGCAAAGCAACATGAAGAAGAAATTGTCCAAAAAACAAACATAATTGCAATTAAGAAGAGTGGAATGAACTCCGTTTTCAAATCGCTATGTCGAGATTTAGCTGAAGTGTTTTCCCCCTATTCTGTAACTTTATACATAAACAAATTAAAAAATTTAACCGAGTTGAAGAAAAAACTTAAGGAGTTATCCTATAAATATACAATTAGCATACACATAAGCAACCAAAAATTGATGTATAATATTACAAGCAATTATACTAAGTTGACATTAACATTTATCATTAAGAGTTTCACCAATGCATCAGTGGTTAGGTCTAAAAGTGCCAAATTTGCTTTTCACAATTTTAGCAAATTTAAGCCTTTACTCATTTTGAAAAACTTCAATAAATGTGCAAATCCTGAGATGCTAAATTATTTAATCATTATACAAAATATACTGAAAAATATGTTCCCCAATATAAATCTCAGAGCGGATGGCGCTCACAAACCTAAGAGAGTCATACTATACAGCTACAACAGCGCCGATGAAACTATCTATTTTCGCCAGTATGTGACAAATTTAAGACAAAAATCGGTTAAGGAAATAATAAATGAGGCATACCGAAATGATGACCTGGGGGAGTATAACAACATGTACAATTTTTTATCCAAACGAATGGACCTGAATAGTGCTAAAAAGGAGGAAGAAAACGAAATGGTGGAAGTAGGACCACGCGTTAGCTTCAAGATTTTTAAAATTGACGATCAGGACAAAGGTACGCAACACATTTGATGCATTAACATGGAGAGCACAGTTGGTGCTTCGAGAGAAAACGTCAAATTTAAGCCCTGCGTGTAAGCTGTTTACCCACAACGAGGGGTGCCAAAGACGTACACACTTTATTGTACCTCTGTGTTGGCAAATATGTGCATAAAGTACATAGATTGCGAAGTGTAAAATGTTTGTTGTTTCCCCTTTCTTTTTTGCAGTTATATACTCCATGACAAATCAGACGTGATCCTGTAGGTGTCAAGAAAATGGAGCTTCCCATTTTGCGCAACCTACCCCTGAATGATTTTGTAGACCATTGAAGACTTTACTCTGCGCGTATGCATAATGTAGCGCGCCAATTTGCGATTTGAGGGATGTAGCCGTGTAAGCTACCTTTCCGCAGTGTTTTGTACTGTTTTTTTTTTTTTTTTTTTTAACATTATGACACGTGTGCCTGACCCGTTCAGGCGTTTAACAATTGGTTGTAAAAAATATTCCAGATTATATCCCTTAAAATGGCTAGTTGGAAATTTTTTTTTTTTTTTTTATGCTTTAGTTTCCCTATTTTGGCTAGCTAGGGGAAAAAAAAAAAAAAAATAATAGAAAAAATGGGAAACAGAGAAACAATATGCACATGTAAGAACTCACTTATGTGTTCAAGAAGATATGAATGGTTACATCAGTACATGTAGACAATTTTGTACACGCCACGTGGCCACAAATCATATGCGATGTTGTTGCCCATTTCATCATGTTGTTTTTCCATTTGTTATATGCCACCCGTGGCATTATTTTTTTTTTTTTCGTATGATGTCGTTATGCAACCCTTTAATTTTTCTCACACATTTTACATATGTTATGTGCATAGTTAATACGCATGAGTTTTTTTTGTGTTGTTGTCCCGTGAACACCCCCACTTTATCTTTAAACAGCTGAAATTGACACTGCTATCAGTGTAAACCCATTTGGTTGTCAAAACAAGACGAGGGCATGTACCGCCTGCAACTGGTCGAAGTAACAACTGTCAAGTTGTGCCGTCATATCGTGTCGCATATTTCAAACTATGAGCTGCCTTTTGCGAGTTGGTTTGCTCATAAATTGGACAATATAAGCCGTTTCTTAAAAAATAGAAGGTGTCGGAAAAAGACGTTTTGTGTGCATCGGTTAGCCCACACCTTATTTTTATTTTGAACCTTCGTGCCCGTTTGAATAAACATTAGGGAAAAAATAACCTCCTTAAGCAATCCCGTTAAGCACCGCTGTTATGCAAACTCGCTGACGCATTTTTTTTAATTGCCAAAGCACACACCTTCGCAAATATGGGGCTGAAATGCTACGTCATTTGCGCATGTGCACTGATGGTTCACCTGTCGGTGCGCTGCGTTTCGAAAAGTGAAGACTTGTTTAACCCCCGTTTATACACCCATAATGTTGACACCTCGGAAAAGGAACACTTGATAAATTATCTAGGCATGACGTACGACATTATTAGAGGAAACCCCTTGGGAGATCCTCTATACGCGGTAGACATGGGGTACAGAAGGTATGTCCTAAGGCATAAGCTAAGTACAGGGAGTGATCAGGATGCTGAACAAAGTGGGCACCCTGTAACAGAGGATCAAATTGGCAATCAGGATGGTTTGTCCTACACAGCCTCCACACGGACGAACGTGAAATGTTCGAGCGGTAAAGAGATACACATAATTAACGGATTAGACGACATCAATAATGTATATAAAAGTTACAAATTCGAAGCGCAATATGATATTCACCCTTTTAACGCATCCAATTATTACAAAATGCTGGTTGGAAGAATTAACAAGGGAGATTCCATAATCATGCAGAAAGAAATTTGTGTAAAGTATATGGTCTCTTTATCAGCAGGGCACGATATGCTGGACCCGTTCTTTCTAAACATGTTGAGTGAACTGGGGAAGAATTACCAGAACATCGGAGGGGACAAGTACAAATGCGATGTGCAATCATACAGAAATAATAAATATAGCGAGGATTGCCTTAAAACGGTTACGCCCTGGATGACATTCTTCAATTTATATGGAACGCACTTCATATCGGGGGTTTACTACGGGGCGAGGGTGATAAATAATTTGTTCGTAGAGAATGACTACCTGAAAAAGGGTGGTAGAAAGATTCGGCTGTACACGAAACGGTTAAACCCGTTTGGCAGTGCGAGTAGAAGGGGACACCACCGTGGCATTTTGTTCTTTGGCTCGGTTATATCGAGTGACAAAGTCAGGCATATAGCTGAACGGATCGTCATGGTCCAAGGGGGTGACGAAGCAGAAGTGGCACCCCCCGCACATACTGGACAAGACAACCCTGACGGAAGACAAAACGGCACAACAAAAATTTCACACAAAAAATGGAAAAATTCTATCAAAGGAAGTTCTGCAAAACCTGTAAAGCTAATTTTGATACCCTTCTCCGATTTTATAGAATCGGCTGATGAAAAGAATGCGTACTATAAGGCCTTGGAGTTTTACTCAAATTTGACTTATACCAATTACAACCCATACCCTTTTCAATTGAACAGAAGCGAAGAGGATCTGGACAAGATGCAGATAAAGAGGTGGAATCAGTATATAGACAAAAATATAAATTTCAATGTTACGCCCAAGTGTAAGACGGGGGAGAAAATCCTCAGCGGGTTCATCATTACAAATAAAAAAAGACTTTATGATGATAATAACGTCATGCACATGTGTCCACTATCTAGAGAATGTTCCAGTGGCATAAATATCGAATCAGACAAAAGTTTTGAATTCGGATGGGTTCTATGTAGTCGAGAAAAACTGCAAGAAATACACCAGATGAAAAAGCTAGTTCAGGGAAATAAACCAGTAATTACATGTCCCTCAAATATGAAAATAGCTTTTGGTTTTTCCTTAACAATGCACAAGGGCGTCCACACGAACATGAAAATCGAACCTTGTAAAAGTAATGTAGCGTCTTGTGGGGTTCCACCCGAGGTGGGAGAAAATTCGCATGGCTTTCTTTGGGTTAACTGTCTACCTAGCAACAAGCGTCTACTACTGGAAACGTTGGAGTCCAAATCGTTTAGCGAAAAAATGCACTTAAATGATAATACCTTGGTTAGGTTGGAGTGCTCACGGGGGAAGTTCATCATTGCGGGGTTCGCAGTCGATTACACTGCGTCGAGCATGGATGATTATCTGATATGTCCCGTGGGAAGTTCCGCCTGTGAGTTGAAGATTCGCGTTCAGCAGATGCGTAGCCAAGAAGTGCATGTGCCGATCATTTTCATCGTCTGTTCGTCTCTCTAAAAGGTGTGGGAGACCATGCAGTGTACCTCTATGCGTTTAGCATAGGATGGAGTGTTTCCTGCGTCGCTGATCTTCTTAGATGATGTTTTCTGTAATATATGTTTTTTTTTTTTTTTTTTACTTTTTCCTTCTTGACTTTTTGCCCCATTCTCCGTTGTCAATACTCATATGATGTTCGTAATTTTTGCTGCACAATTATGGTGTGCAAGTTCCGCGTATGCTCTCTGGCGTTGTTAACT
The DNA here is from genome assembly GCF_000956335.1 of Plasmodium fragile. Classification (NCBI taxonomy): domain Eukaryota; phylum Apicomplexa; class Aconoidasida; order Haemosporida; family Plasmodiidae; genus Plasmodium; species Plasmodium fragile. Next base: position 508,225 of record NW_012192586.1, on the reverse strand, counting down.
GCTCCGCCCGATCTATTTTTTTTTTTTTTTTTTCCTGCATTGTTTGGTTGTGATTTTCCCCCAGTATGAGACCTAGAATAACACGCAATGACCACGTCAGCTGTCCACAGCGTGGTAACTCAAGCACATGGATTTTCCCCGCACCGCCCGCATTTGAGGACGCGAGTGTGTATGTGAGTACCATGCGAACCCATTTGGTACACGCATGTGCTAACCCCCTTTGTGCGCCTTTTTGGAGGTGTTTTACGCAACCCTGTCCCCTCCTGAATGTCACACAGCTCACACAGAAAAGAGTAAATCCATCTTCGCATTTCTGCGCTTTGCTGGGTGCACGAATACCCAATTGCGGGAAGGATATGATAGGCATAAACAAGGTGTTGTAGGGGCCTCCGCAATACCTCGTGGCCCCAGCTGGGTTAATCACGTCAATGGCCTCAGAGGCGTCCTTGCTCACGATGGGGGAACATACAGAAGGGTTGCATCCGTTGAGGTGCTAAAACGGGGTATCATTTTAATCATTTGCTTAGAATCACCGAAATGGTGAAGCCGTCCCATACATAAGAGAAACAAAACGGGCTACAAAAAAAAAGAAAAAAGAAGCACTACTGAGACGGTTATATCCGCTTCGGGGAACAAATCGTAGCACTTATTGCACTTCTTACCGATCGACTGCTCTAGATGGGTGAACTACACTATAGTTGACGTTGTATTGAGGGAAATCCGCAATCGACCTGAAGTTTTTTTGTTTTTTTTTTTTTTGTGTGACGATATAACTGTAGGGTACATTCACAGTAGGGAGAAAATAATGGGCGGGCAACACCAAAATTTTCGCAGCCCTAATGGCACAAATTTACAAATATGTGTTGATGTACCAACCTTACCCACATTGCTTTCTATTGATGGGGACGCTTTCAGCTCCGAGTAACTGTGTGGAGATATTCCACTGATGTTTACCGCTGCACAGCCAGTAATTTTAGGCACCAATTTGAGCCTTCTTCGGAGTATACTCTCCCTTGTGAGTATGGGTGAAAGTGGGGGTATTCTTCTCACTTAGCTTTTTTTTTTCTCCATGCACAGTTGTGTGAGCTTGAGGGATGGTAGTCAATGATGCCACGAGGTTTGAGGGCGCTTAAAGATCACATTTGGCTTCATCTGATGTGTATAATATCTGTGTAAGGTATCACGTTGGGGGGAGATGTGCGCATGTACACATCCATATACGCATGCAGATAGAGATGTCTAGTGCCCCTCGCCAGTGAGGAAGCAGCAGGGGCAGAGTCCTAAAGGACGTGGAGGAATTGTTGCCTGGGTACTTATTAACAATGGCCTCCGCGAGAAAGAGCACGTCGTTGGTCGTTTATGGATGGTTACGTAGAGGTGGTATGTCCAGTTGGGGGAGCCACATATGTGATGTCGCCAGAAGGTGTGTTATGTGCACTACGGTCCCCCGCGCAAATGCAATAGGTGCAAGAATAGAACGCGCAGCTTCATGCAATTCAATTGATGGAAAAATCACTGAGGAGGAGTTTCTCCCCCCAAGAAAAGCGATCAAGCTGAAGAAGCAAATGGCGCTTGAAAGTGCCAACAAAATAATGTTGTCCAAATTGAACCTACAAATTGAACAACTGGATTGTGAGAAGTTGATGAGATACAAAAATGTAAAATATGCGATAACGCTGCAAGAGAAGAAAGAAATTTTATCATATTTAAATATCTATCTCCTTCGTAACAATAAGGCAAAGTACTACATTTTAAGTGTGCTGATGTTTCGTATTGTGTCTAGGATGAGTACCTATCAAGTGAAAGAGTTGATATATGTTCTACACGCTTACAAGGAAAATAACTTTTTGAGCCCCTTCCTAATGGTACACATTATGACCACATTGAGCAGCGAGGAATTTGCAAAAAAAATGACACTAAATGAATTCCTTCTCCTGGTAGACACCTTGACAATACCGTTAATAATGACAAACGGCTTCGCACAAATGATTCAAAAATTCATATGCAAAAATTTAGGCATGTTTAAATGTAGTGATTACTTTGCGGTTGGGTATTTTTTGGCCAGGAACAATTTATACAACGAATCTGTTTTGAATTTCATTGCCGAGTTTTACAAAAATTTGGCCATTGCAAGGAGGTTGCAAAAGGAGGAATGTAATACCTTTGCTCATTATGAACATGCATTTTACAGTGGGGAATCCAACAAGGGAGTAACGACAATGGATGATACCTTCCTAGCAAATGGGAAGTTAACCCATGTAGGAAAAGACATCCATAAGCATATTTTCATTTTATCAAAATATGGATACAACGATATAGATATGTGTATCAATTTGTTCAGAGTGGCAATCGCGCGATGTGGATCTTTGCGACCGCTGGAAATAAGCTCCATTTTGAAATCGTTGCAAAATATGAAATACTACAATAGCTGCTTATTTAAAGTGTTGGTGGGTAATATTAGGAAGAATTTAAGTCAGTACAAAACGAGTACCCTGATGGATTGCTTAAACAGCTTGTCTTATTTCAACCATGTAGATGATAGGTTGCTCACCAAAATATTAGTCACCCTTCCGAGAAGGATCTCAACCTATACTGCCAACGATTTTACCAAGCTGATATTTTTTATAAACAATTTTACGCGATTCTCCAGTTATTTTATTGTCTTTATAAATAAGCACATTTTGCTTTTTGCGTCAAGTTTTAATATGCTCCATTTGGTAACCCTTTTGAAAATTTTCGCTCACCAGAATTTGATAAGCCAGCCAATTCTTCACTTAATAAATGTGAAGTTGGAGAAATTTATTTCGTCTCACTCGTCGGGAAGTTTGTCGGAAGGCACCTTCATGGGCCAATCGTGTGTGCAGGCCATGAAGGAGGTAAGTTTAAGGAACTTGTTTGAAATTATTCACATTATCAACTTCATGTCAGTGAGGTACCCCCAATTGACGCATAACTGTTTGGAAAGCGCATTCCTCCTTCAAAATGGGCACAAAAATATGCACCCGGAAGAAGTGAAGTGTATGACCTATTGTTGTTGCTACTTCATGCTAGTTAATGATCAATATGGGGACGCTTCGGCTATTCGGCTTCACAAGCGTGTAAGCAATTTTTTTTCCTTTTTGGACTCATCGTTGTTGGGGGGAACCCAAAATGGACAATCGACATGGTACGACGAGAGGGAGGATGCCCTAACTAAAGGACATACGCATTTGAACAAGAATCACAATTTATCACCCCGCGGGGAGTGGATCAATGGGTTGATGGAAGCAAGGGTTACAAGTACGTACCGCAAATCAGATGGCAAAAAAGACAACACGAATGAAGTGAAAAACCAAATGGGGGTAGACATATACGTGATGATAATACGAACGTTTCTCACCGAATTCATATATCACCGCACGAGAGACAAAGTTGAAAATTGTTACAACTTGTGTGGGGAACATATGAAGCGCCTTTTTTTCCACAAAATTGACGCGGTACGGGAATACGAGCATAACGACGGTGTAAACACGCTTAAGAAGTTGTTTCCCCTGATGTATTATCCATGCGTAGATAAAGCCCTCTTGAAGAATGTCCAAATGAATAGACATTTTCTGTCTACCTATTTCGTTGGGCCCACTCGGGAAGACAAAAGCCAACTTAGCCAAAGTGAGCACGTCAGGAGAGAATTTTCGTATCACCAAAAATCGCTCAACGAAATGTACCAAGTTTTGAAAGACCTACCTCAGACGGATTACAAGTTTAAGCTTGTTAAAAATGCCAACTGCAATTCCGTTTTTCTTTACATTCACTACATATTTGCGAAACGTGCGCAGGGCAAAGGCAATGTAGCCATTTTATTTGGAACGCAGAATTACTACTACACCACAGTGGGCGAATTGTACACTGATCTTAATCCCCCTTGTACCAACAATCTGCCTGAAGAGAAGCGCCTGACCAAGGAGGCTATAGCCCAATTGCAATACTTCAAGCTCTTTTTTGACAAGGTATATTTGGTGCCTGCCCACTTATGGCAAAATATGCATGGAGAGGACAAAAGGCGCTTTTTTGTTACCTTGCTGGATTTGTAAATAAGCGGAATGGCCATTTCGAGCGGAAGGGGAGCTGCTCCCAACCGAGTTGTTTCTACTCCGTCTCGCCTAATCCAATTGGTGGTAAGGACGCACACAAGGCTAGCCATATAGACGTGTATATGTGTGTGCAATTTATTTTTTTTTTTTTTTTTTTTTATTATTAACAGTCATAATATATTTTTTGGCTAGCTGCATTTTTCTCTACAGTTGACGCCATTTTAAGGCAACGTTGTTCTGTGCACTCATTTAGCTAGGCTTTTGTTTGTTCTCCCATCATTTAAAGGGAAAGTTGTGTGTAAATGGAAATTACATTTTTTTGCTTGACACATTTTATTTTTCGTTTGTTTTTACTTCATTTTTTTTGTTTCATTTTTTACGCCGTCTTCGTGTTAATATAACTGAGGATACCAAGCGGCGTCTGTCCCGTTTGCGGTTGTAATGTTAAATGCTCCATCATTTAGTTTCTTTGGAGTATATTTTGTAACGTCTTAATTTTAATCTGTTAAGGGCAGCCTGCTTGTGGGGCTTTTATCACATTTACGATATTATTTGCTTTGCTTTTACGCACACGGGGATAACTCCCTCCTCAGCCCTTTCAATGTTGTAACAAAAGGAGCATTTTCAAAATGATTAACCATTTGGCGACGAAACGATTAGGTGCGCTGGTCTACTTGCTCTTCACCTTGTGTAGAAACGCCGAGAGCGGCGATATCGGGAAGATCGAGAGGATCAACACCCCCGTGGACCGCGCCCACAGTGACCATATCGACCGTGGTAGCGATGAACAGTTCAGCAAGTACATAGGGAAAGGGTACGACATCCTGTTCGGCTACCCGCTGCCAAACAACGAGCTTGTGGAAGACCCAGGATTTAGAAACGAAATATTTGACACTAGAAATTCTGTGGACATTATCAGCCAAGTGGCCTGTCACAGAGACGAATATTTCAGCTTCGTCGAAGGGATCAATGATGTTACTCACTTAGCCATGGATAATATAAACGTTGAAAACGTTAATACCAGCATAGTTCCCTTCTCTGCCTCCATGCCATACAAAAGCTACTTTTCCGACTTAGAAATAGGAAGGAAAAAATACCTAGTTGTACAGAACAGCTGTGTGCACAAATACGTCACGTACAACTTAAGAGACACCACTAGGCATATTAATAGAGAGTTCTTACTGGACACGGAGAAATTGCCCATTTTGGAAAAGAAGGTGAATGAAGAGGAATGCATGCAGGGGGGATACCTATGCAGTGAAAGGAAGGGACAGTGTGCAGGAAGCATAAAACTGTGGATTGATTTTTTCCAGAAATATGGAACCCACTTAGTTGTGTCTGCGCATTTTGGGGGGCGGTCCTTCAACTCCTTGGAAGTTTCTAGGCGTACGATGGAAGAAGCGAAGATATACACCTATAAGTACGCCCTCGGGAACGTCTCGAACTTGGACGTATTCAGGGCGGCATGGTTGCTGCAGGGGGGCGCCGATGCCAGAGAAGATAACGGTGGTGACCATATTCCTAAGAAGCCACACAAGCAGCTGCATGATCAGGCACTTAACCAACCTCCCCGCACGAAGGACAACACCGTGGGGGAGAAAATTGCCAGCCTGGACATCCGCGGGGGAAACCAAACGTACAACGGATGGAACCAACTGACGTACACAGTCTGGAAGGACTCCATTTATACCAACCTGCTTCCAGTTCACCTGGACTTAATTTCATTGAGCTCCTTCATGCGTAAGGAAAAAAAGGAATCATACGACAAGGCCTTGGTTTACTACAACAGCCTCTACGGAATGGACAAGGAAAAGTACTACCTCTCACAAGACATTATAGATGTGCTGGCTGATGGGAAACAAATAACAGGATCGGCCAAAGGTTCGCTCATTTTAAGTTGCCCAGTTGGTTATGTTAAGAGCACTGGGTTTATCCTAACCTATGACACATCGGAGAGGCCGAAGGCGAAGGGATCCAAAAAGGGAGACGCAGCCAGAATCCGTGTGTATCCTTGCCTGAACAAGGGGGAGTACGACATTTCATGTTCCCACATAAATGAAAGCGATTCTGTTATTTCCTTCGGATGGCTGTATTGCGCAAAGTACAGTTTTGTGCAGTTCGAAACTTTTTATGCAAATGGAAGTCACGCGCAAGGGAAAAAATCGCTACAGGGTAAGTGCTCAGAGGGAAGTAGCTTAGCCTTTGGATTTAAAATGAAGTTGGAAAAAAATAAAAATTTGACCAGTGTGAAAGTGAAGGCATGTCCCGTTGGTGAAGACAAGTGTGTAATTAGTGATCCGAAGGCCAATTCTGATTACCTACTGTGGGGGTTCTGCGCCCCTTTATCATTTCACAGTATTAACTCATTGCAGGTTACATACATTGAAGAGTCCAACATGATGAACGAAGTGCAGGGTGCTTGTTCCGACATGCACAAAAATAAATACGATGACATATTCCTTGGGTTTTCATTCTCCGTTGACAATGAACTGGGGCGCGTTGAGGTTTCTCCTTGCGCGATGAAGACAAAATCCTGTGTCCACAAAATGAGCACAAGGGCGACGAAGAACTACGCGGGCATGTTCCTGTTGTGCAGAAATGACGGTGGCGCCCGGAGGAAGTTTTCTTCCCCCACGAGGTTGGCGCAGTGACGAAAGGAAGAGGTATATGTGTGCGGAAGCGCAACAACTCGCTTTACACGATGTGATACCGTGGACGGCAGTTATGCAATGAGGTAGAACACACGGAGGTGTCCTCTGCGCGTATTTTTGAGTCTTTCTTCCGCGCGAATACGTTTTTGTGTATCATTTTAGCTTTTCCCCGTTTGTGCGTCGGGCTGATTTTCCTAAGCTCCTGCGCGATGCTATACAAGTTGGTGATTTTGCGCGTTCCTTTTTTTTTTTTTTTTTTTTTTGCCCTTGATTTTGCATCACGATGGCCACCGTCAGGGCGGGTAACATGGTGCTACCGCAGCGGCAGTGATAGCGGCTGTCATAGCGGCAGCGCTTTATTTTCATTCTTTCCTGTCCACCTGCGCGATAACGTTTGATCTGCGTTGTGTTCTAAAGTTTTATAAAACGATCACGGCTGTGTATGTAGCTTTCCTGTGGGTGTGTTTCAACTGTATGGTAAAAATTGCAATCCTCGCCTGTGTAAGGGGGATGCGTTCACCGTTGTGCCGTTCATTTAAGCCTTCACGAGCATCGCGTATGCGCCAGTTACGTGAGCACTATGTGATGTTATTCGTAAGTGTTAATACAGCTTTACCGTTTAAGAGGTGAAATACACCTGGATCGGGGGCGGACCTTTTCCAGTGGTGAAACCACACAGAAATGGAAGATATACGTCTTAGTTTTTGCAACGGCGGGGGATAGAATTCACAAAAAAAAAAAAAAAAAAAAAAAAAAAAGCATTTTTTTT
>NW_012192586.1:483689-500279 GCF_000956335.1 Plasmodium fragile | reverse complement strand
TTTTTTTTTTTTTTTTTTTTTTTTATCACAACATAGTTATTTCCCTTATATGTAGAGGTCCACCTACACGTTGCTTATAGGGCCATACACAAATTTACGACATCGCTCAGGGTAGAACACCATTTATTTTACTTCATCGACAAGGCGCTTGCCATGTGCGACATCGACGTATTACAAGATCAAGGTGCGAACATGTATGTTCTTTTTAAGGATCAGCCCAGGAAGGGAGAAGAAAGAGGAGGGGGGCGAGAAGAAGAAATGTTACACCAACAAGATATGTACAACAGGCAAAGGAAGTCCTCATCGGAAAATGTAACCTCATTTATGCCCGAGAATTAGTGCCCAAAGAGGGATACTACTTGGGAAAGCACCTGCTACACATTTATCTTCTTAATACAGTTTTCCTGTCAGTACTAATGCGACACTTCATGTTTTTTTTTTGTCTGGAAAATGCCTCTCCCCCGTTTTCGCCTCAGGAAAATACACTGTCATCCAAATATTTCAGGAAGGAAAATAGACGGTTCAAGCACAATGTGGTAATAGCAACAGGAGGGGGAATCATTGGTAAAGCGTGGGTCAGCTCACGAAAAGGGACTCCATATATAAATACACACACGCGCATGTGTGATGCACCCACGTGAAAGGATCCCTCCCCCCTTTGGGCACCTCATTTGACCAATGTTACGCATTCATGGCTTCTTCCATATCCTTCGCAGAACATCCTAGATAAACGGAAGCCCCCGTTGGGGGCGTTAGGAAACACACCTGAAGAAGTTAGTCAAAAAGAGAATATATATACATATATGTATATGTTAAATAAGCGCCCAATTACCTCTGTGGCAAAAATGAGACAATCACACACTAATTCCCTTCTTGCATGACAGGAGATTGACCTACCAAGTGAAAGGAAAAACGAACTGGACATCTTAAAAACAAAGGTAGGGCATGTTTTTCTGTGCAAATGTACACTTAACCAAAATGAGTAGCATAGTTTTAGGTCTCCCAACTGCACAACACACCTCTTTACACGTGGCTTTCCTTTCTGTTCAGACAAATATCGAGCCCACGGGAATCATCATAGCCTGCTGTATAGGAACTGATTTCGTAAGATAAAATTGAGAGCTACTTTATGTGACATCCGTGTGGTCGTTAAAGTGGTTGGTAGAGACACACCGAGAGAAAAAAAAAAAACTTATCACTCGTCGCGCAAAAACATTATAAGTGCTTTTAACACAACCGATCTATTCTCCCTTTTCCTTGTTTCCTTTTTCTGTGTTCCCTGCGCAGCGTTTTTCAGCATTCATTAAAGACTTTAAAACACACAACATAAACAACGACTTTATCAAGTAAGGACAGGCAAATTTTGCACTCACTTTTGCGTGGCTATTTGTTCGCGACAAAAGCGGAGAGTAGACGAAGATGTGTTGGACACACCGTGGAAGGCACCTACGCGTGTCCTTACGATTTCTTCTCCGTAGATCGAATTGGTCAAAAAAAAAATTCCTGTACCTTTCCCAACTGCAGAATAAAGAAGGTGTACAGTGAAGTTATCTTTTGTTCCGCCTTTTCGCAAAAGAAGACTTTTTTTCTTTTTCGCTTTGGGTGTATCGTGCTGTGGGATTTCAGCATAAAGGAGAAAGAGGTAATGTTGTGGCAGTGGTGCATGGGCTAGCTGCAGAGGGGGGAAAAAACGCAAATGCACAAAAAAAATCGAACAAAAAAAAAGAAGAAAAAAAGAAATAATGTGCAATTATTAAAATGACAAAATGGGTAGGATGCCCGTCCTTGAATAACACGCGTCTGTTGGGTGGTATGTTTTTTCACAACACATATTCGTCTCAAGGGGATATTGCTCACCCATTTTTCTACCTTCCCCCGTTCAGATCCTATTTATCAACCTGAAGGACTACCTAAGTGAAGCGTACACAGAAAACGACAACGAGCTGGACAGCATGTTCTACATCATGAACAAAGCAGATGATTCGAACGACAACCAAAGTGCCAAAAACGTAGAAAGATGTTCCTTCAAAATAAAGAATGATATTATATATATTTACACGAACGATATATTTGAGAAGTTAAGTTATTCGTATGCCTTCTCACAGGTTAAAGTTGCGTGCCTTCAGGGTGTTGCGCCTACGGAAGTTTGCTTTCATGGCGCGCACACAGTTCTAGGGTTGTAGAGCTTCGCAACCATTGGCTTCAACCCCTGTCCTAATGGCGTGCCGCGTACCGCTAACTTCCCCCCCCCCCCCTTGCAGAGTGTAAAACTGTCCTACTTCGAAAAGGTGGTAGATGATACCATCGATAAGACAAAGAGCATCCCAGGTAATTGCCAGTTGGGAAGGAAAAATGCCAACGCGGTGTATATGTCCCACCGCTTGTCACATCATATTCGTGGGTCCCTCCAAAAGGATACATACATGTGTGCTCACCTTTCCATGTGAATAATGCACACAACGCCGCAAATTTTTTTTCCATCTGGGAACTTTTTATAGAATGCCTGGCGAGGACCGGAAAAATTCAACTAAAGAAGAATGATATAAGCAAGAAAATTGGAGAACTGTTTGTTAACAGATTTTATATTAATATGAACACAGATATGTTGGACACCCCAGGTAAGGACCGTGTCTGCGCATGGCGTGCACCCACAGGGACAGGGGCTGCACAGACAAGCGAAAACCCCCCTCAAAAAAAAGCAAGTTGGACAGATCATTTGAACGAACCAAGTGATGCCCAACAAATGTTTATCTACATGCACACGTTTTTTTTTGCTGCTTGAGAAATACCCATAAATCGAAATAAACACAATGCGCACTTTTTTTTTTTTTTTTTTTTTATGCCCTCCTTAAGAAATATTTTGGGACCACGACGACTTTAGCGAAACGTACGAGCACTTTAGAAAATATCTGGATATCTCCAAAAGGGTTGAAATTTTGAATCATAGGTAATGGGGTCTTTTTTCCCAATTGGAAAATCGACGTGGCACTGTAGAGGGAACACCCAACCCGTGTCGATGACCACATGGTGTGTAGTCCTCACGTCATAACAAAATTTCACACTTTCATTCCTTCATACACATTCCTCTCCGCAGATTAGACATAATTAAAGATCTGTACGATATGCTGCAAAACGAGTTAACCATTCAGGTTGGGACTTAAAAAAAACAAACATGCGCGGATACATGATCGTTTTTGTGCGTGTTTATGTCTATGGCTACTTTGCCCCACCATCATCATCATCTGCCTTCCCCTTTCCTCATTCCCTCCAGCATGGTTACAAACTCGAGTGGATTGTGATATATCTTATATGCATAGAGGTCATCATAGACATTGTCTGGACAATCATAATCAAGGGTGTTTTCAAGTGGGGCTAATTTGGTCGTTGCCCTTGTGCGCACTAATAATTTTTTCCCCCCCCCGTTTTTGCCTCTCTTTACGTAACAATTACATTACCATCATAGACCATTTCCCTCCAAAAAAATAAAACGCTTTGTTTCATACCCCATTTGTGTTTGTTTGAACTGTGCAACGTGTCCAATTTTTATAAAATTGCTCATTTCACCATTTTTAACATGCTTAATGTGAAAATTTTAAAAACGTCTACTTTTAAAAAAAACGGCTAAAACAAATGAAAAGTCCGGGAATAAACAAAAAAAAAAAAAAAAAAAAAAAAAAAAAAAAAAAAAGCTAGCTGGCTAGCTAATTGGTCCAAGTTCATATGAAATGCACATGAGAAATGTTGAAGTGCAATTATGAGATAAGAGAAAGAAAAAGGGGCGACACACGCTAATGGGAATGATTAAACATGCCAATCATAGGGGCGCAAGACACGAGTTACAAAGTGGTGACATAAAACAATTAGCAAGCGAAACGGCAACAGGCTTTTATGTTTGCCCTTTTCCACGTAAAACAAAGGAAGGCTCTTGTGCACTCGCGTACCCGTCTACGTGGGGACGAGCACAACAATACAACAATTTAACTTAGCTGTGCCGACGCAACTTTACCCAAAGCGCTGCGCTTTCCCAACACACCAAAAAAAGAAAAAAAAAAAAAAGAGAAAAAGAAAAGGAAAAACAAAGGAACATTTATGTTTAAGCCTCCCTCCTTCCACACAGTGTACATTTAATGCCAAGTAAAAATATAATTATGTTTATGTTCCTCTGCTGTTCATTTTTTGCGTGCCCGATTTGTAATATTGTCTTTTTTCTGAATTGAAACTTTTGGCAGTGTTTTCCCTTCTTGGTGCGTTTCCCCTCTTTGGAGTAGGTTCCTTGGTCGGAGTAGGTGCTTTCTTTGGAGTAGGTTCCTTGGTCATAGTAGGCACTCTCTTTGCAGTAGGTTCCTTGGTCGGAGTAGGTGCTTTCTTCGGAGTAGGTTCCTTCTTCGGAGTGGGTTCCTTCACGCTGCTCTGGCTCTTGATTACACTTGCGCTCTTCGAAACACTCGCGCTCATCGCGCCAGTATTGCTTTTCCCTGGCGCGTTCTTCACCATGGCGCTACTATGGGCATTCGCATCATCGTCGTCGTCGTCTGAGTCTTCCTGCCCCGCCTTTTTCTCTTTGTAAACGTAGCACATGGGCACGAAGTAGTCGACTCGGGAGTTATCCACCAGCTCGGATTCCTTCAGCGTCAGGAAGTTATTCAGTGGCGCGCCCTTGTACAGCAGGACGATATTATCCACCGGGATGCTGCAACATTTGTGTGCGTGTCGTGGGGGGAACAGGATAAAATGAAGCAACGCGTGGATGCATGTGCAGACATAAACACGTAAAAATGTACGTCAAACAAATGGACATGTTGGGTGGGAGAAATGGGTCCCCGCTGCCTGCTTGGTTCTCTTTTTTTTTTTTTTTTTTCTTACGAAGAGGACTCATCGGTAAGGTTATATATTCTCTGCTTCAACACGCGCACTTCACATGTGTCGATTATTTTTATTTTAATTGTTTGTCTGAAGCAGAAGGACCAAAAGGGAATACACCGGCTAGTTCCGGACCCACAGGATTGTAATGTTCTCACATGAATGGTAATTAAATTGGCCAAATATAACTCCAGTTTTACAGTTTTTCTGTTTGATTTATTGTAAGTGGAAAGCTTCTCGTCCAATTTGCATTCTACTCTTGCAAAGTATAGTACTAAGGAGGTATTGTCATATGTGTAATTTTTTTTTGCTTTAATTTTGTTAATTATTTCACTTATTCTCATTTCATTGTTTATGTCACTTATCTGATATGTCGATGTCTCCTTGTTAACATAATCGTTCACCGTTAGGAGGATGTCGTTTTCACCTACTGTTACGTACATTTTGTCTCGTGGGGGGGGTGGGTTGAATAGAACTTGCTGATGATCAGTCAAGTGGTGGAGGGGCGACGGAAAAATATGGGCACGTCAAAAGGGGCGTGTCAAAATTGGGCTCTTGATGGACTCCTTCACGCGTGTGTAAGGAGGGGTGCTCTACATATTTGGAGACGTACACGTGGGTAGCGAAGTGGGACAGGAATGAATGCGGGGCAGACAAGTGGACACACAGGCGCTAAACAGATAGATGAACAAACGCACATATGAACACACGAACCACACGCATATAACAGACAGGCAGAACAAACGGGACTACTCCTGTATATGAGCAGTTTATCACAGCAGGAGGGCTTTCGTTGTGGATGTGACTTCCTGGCGCCTCATCCCAACGAATTGTGTGCGGCTTCAGAATTGGCCAGCGCAAAGGAAGACCTCACGTAATGCAACAGAATCCTGTTTTTGTTGACGCACACGCCGCAGCCTATACAGGTATGTGCACATGCATTAAATGGAGTAGACTTCGGCACACATTCGTGCAGAAATATCCACTCGCGCACATGGACGGACAACCGGCAGGGGGGGGAAAAAATACTTAAATTATTAACTGTTTCACGACATTAAGAAAATTTTCATTGGATGTGTTCCCTCTTTCATTCGTTTAGGTTAGCATCATCGCGTTTCAACTGATAGTGAACGCACAGTTAGGGGGGGGTGCAGCGCTGCACATGCAGAAATAATACACCTACCCAATGGAACACTGCAATTGCAAATGGCGCCAATTTGACAACTTCAACGAATGAACGAGCGTACTAATTCGCGTAGGCAAAGTGCGGATGCGCCAGGAGAAAACACGAAACGTATATTTCCAACTGGAGGTCTTTTTTTTTTTTTTTTTTTTTTTTTTTTTTTTTTTTAAATGCTGTAAAAAGGAATGAAACAATTTGGTTTTATTTCTCGTTGTTAATATTTTGCCACAGGCGTAAAAAAATTGTTAGCAAAATGGCTACACGTTTTTTTTTTTTTTTTTTTTTTTTGGCAAAACTTTACGTGCCAAAATGGTGTATTAAAATGGCCACTCTATGCGCGGGTATAAATTGTGCTTTTACATTTGGGGTAACAATAAGTTTCGATTTATTTTTTTTTTTTTTTTCTCATTTGATGTGATTACTTCTCGTTTGGCCATCCGCAAAAGGAACAGTGCGCATGATGGGAATAAAATAACTGTATGCGCAGGTACGCACACTGTCGTATGGTACGAGCGAAATGGGCTATGCAGGAGGAAAAATAAAGCGCCGTAATGGAAGCGCTACGAATGCACATGTGGTGGCGCCCTTATGCTGCGTCCATCTGTATACCGCGAAAGGGGCAGAACGAAGCGAACGTGGGGGCAACAGTGTAAAGACGAAATACGCGCACCCATATTGGAGGCATCACGTACGTTATACTATGCACACACAACTCGACTGGGTGATTTTCCTTCCGCGCGGTTGTTTTACACTGAAATGAACACTTGAGAGGAAGAACAAAATTTATATGAGATGCGCTTGTTCCGCGGGATGCCCGTGTGCGCACCCCCGTTGGGCAAGTCGGCCCTTCCTCCTATCTGCGCCCATGTGTGTATATCTTGTTGAGGCGTTTTGAGAAGCGCATAGCCGTCGCGCGTGAGCGAAGGCCCACGATGGGTGAACAAAAGGTCACCTAAGGAAGCGGCAACGCATGCGGCAGAAAACATCGCCGCGTAGGCTGCTAAACAGAAGAAGCGCTATTTAGAATTATTTGCCAGGTCGTGATTCAATCATGCCGCTCTGGCTGCCAGTACGCTCCGTGACGAAAGCGAGCACTTGTTGCGTCTGCCGCCCCACCCATGCCAAATGGCAAATGACAAATGATACATTCTACCTTGGGTGCCACTCACGCCGAACAACTCCGCCACGCGGAACAGTTGACGGCATGATACGTGGGGCACTCCCTAAAGTTGAACGCTACGCACTATTCCCTTTGGTCTGCTGGTGCAGCTCGATACATTGTTACTAAGCGAAGACAATGTTGTTGTCGCCAGGGGCGCACGTTCGCAAACTCTGCGTGGATGCAAAAAACAAAACAAAACACACACACACATATACATATATGCCTACACACACATGTGTACGCTCCCTTCACTGTGCCGGGCGTCAGTAGCCATGCCTTTGGAGGGAACTGCCGTAGTAAGCCAGCGCCTGCCTGACAGACGCCACGCTGTAATCAAAAAACTCATAAACCTCCGCGTTAGACAAAACCCAAGGCTGAATCCCGTCCTTGTTAAAAGGGTGAATAATATTATACAAAAAAAAAAGGGAACTAAAATAGTCCTTTAAAAAATGCACGAAATTTTCTTGTTGTATAGACTTTCCATTCTGATAGCATGTAAGCGTATAAGAAACATAATCACTCAGGCCTATTCGTAAGGACAGAACTACGTCCACTTGGGGGTCGTTAAAAGAAGCTTCGAAAATGTCCTTGCATATGGGTTGAACATACAGAGGGATGCTCTTCCCTATTAACTTCTTTATGCTGTCTATTGATTGCTGGTCCTTCACAAGAGAGTTTTTAAGAAACTCATTCAAAAGTGCAAGTGTGCTTTTTGAATCTCCTTCAGGTTCCTTTTCGCTTCCAGGCAAATCAGCCCTGTCCACCTTTTCCATGGTACAATTAATATTTGCAAATTCTGTTCTCATTTTCTGTGTCGGAATGTTTGCCCAAAAGTTGCTTTCGCTTGTACCCACTGGACTGTATAACACCCCCAACTGTGTAACAAAACAAGTGATACGTTTTATAATTTGCGTCACGGTCCACTCCACCTTCCTGCATAAGGAACGCAGGACTCGTTTTAACTTGGTCACACTTATGTGTTTCACTTCGGTGAAGAGAAGAAACACAATGTAGCATACCCTCTGGAATGTTTTCCCCTTTTTTTCGAATAACATTTTTTTGTCAAAGTCGATAATTTTCTTTATTAAGCCTTCCATACTTTTATTGCACACGGGTTTGCGCAGTGCATCCGTTACTACCTCCCCTTCTGAGGTGATGTTGCTCCCTTCCGCTGCCTCGATGAGCTTGTTGTGTGCGTTCGATTTGTTCACGAACCTCAGGTAGAGCGTGCGGGACGTTTGCGAGGGGCCGCGCTTCGCAACGGTGACTTGGTTAGCGCCGTTGAGCGCGTCAGCCATGTCATTGCCCATATCGGCAACAGCGCGCACCCCCCCTGGGGAGGCACTCATGCAGAACCCCCCACTGTGAAATGCACGAGCCAAGTCATTGAAAAAGACAGTGTCCAAAAGGCACTCAGACACGTAGATACTCACATATGCCACTTTGTGTTCATACAGGTACACAGCAATGTTTACGAGATAGGGCGCTAGTTTGTTCTCCCCCCTCAGTATAATAACATCGCTCGTTTTTAAAACAATATATACATGCTTTGGCGTTTTGATATTTCCGTCTTTTGGATCGGATGGGGTCCATCTTCGTCGCTTACACAGGTTGGCAAATCTTTGGAGAATGTCTTCACCGGTGCAGTGCTTCTTCAGATCGGACCATGTGCATAAGGTGAGTATTCTGTTGATCGTGTTGCTCATAAGTGTTTTAACTCGGGACAGCTGCCAGTTTTGCGGTCGACACTTTTGCAGCTCCGTCCTTACCCTTTTGACCAGGCAGTACAATGACAACAGCGCTGATATAAGCAAGTACGTTAACACGAGGACAAGGTACCCAGCTGCGTTCTTCCCATTTTGTTTTCCATGTGCGTTTTTAATCATGTTTTGGGGCGACCACGCATGGTTTGCCCGTTCACTCGTTCGTGTAGATTGGCTTGTTTTGCGGCTCTCGCGTTATTTTGTTTTTCCTCTTATTTTTGCAGCTTGCTTGCGGTGGGCTCGATTAGACTTCCCTTTCTCACTCGAGATCGTTTTCGCGCCTGATCTGCCCCCCGGACCATTTTGCGAAGCTGTCCGAAAGCAAGTGTGCAACGCGTGGTGTGACTTCGCGTAGGCGACGAGGGGCTAACACTTCCATTGACACACCCGTGGTCCTGTGCACCTAACCCCTTGTCACGTGATCAAGTAGGCACCACCTCCCGACGGACGTCTCACCCTTTACGTGCCTCTCTCTATCTCTCTATAAGAGTAATGCGAAAATGCTTCAAACCAATATACATAAAAGCATCGATTATTTTGACACAGGTGTTCTCACGTGGGACACTGCTGCTAGTGTGCAGTGCCACCACTTATTAGCGACCGAACAAGATGCTAGAACCGACTGTGCTTGTACTTCCCGCACACACACACTTTGGCAAGAACAAAAAAATAAACAATCGGGAGAAAAATGGATTGTCCCTCTTTTTGCCAAAACTGTTTAACCCGTTTGTAATTCCAATGCGGAAAATTTAACTTTTTTTTTTTTTTTTGTTTCCTGCATATATCTTTTTAAAAACAAAAAAGTTCCCTTGTGTGTTTACCGTTTTGTGAGATGAACAGGGGGTGATAGAAATAGGGACAAACAAAAAAAAAAAAAAAACTTATATATACACACAATTATACATCATTTTTGCAGCGATTTCTTTGTTCGGCTGCACTGTTCACTTTTCCTTTTTTTTTTTTTTTTAGCATGTGCGTCGTTTGTTTGACATGAATTGGATTATTTCGACTGGGCTTCCTCCCCTGCTCCGTATGGACGGGGCACAGCGCGGGCAGGCTACATAATACCCCCTCTTCAGAACTTCACCCCATCACATGTCGAGTCCTTTTGTTTTCCTTGCTTGCTCGCAGTGGAAATGTCCAGGTATCCAGGAAGGCGCAGCTCAAAAAAAAAGGGCTCGCACATTGACTCGGAATTGTTCGAATGTCCCCTCTCCCAAGCAGTGCTTCTTGCCCCCCGTTTGCCTACTCCCCTGCGAAACTTGGACAGTGTCGCTCGGGGAGTAGTACCCCTTCCGGACCCGGCACACATCAACTTCCCCCTGCATGGAGAGTTGACAACACTTGCCCTCCGTCCTCGTATCCAACCTCTTTGTATGCGTCCACCATTTCGGAAATAATCGCCCTGTCGTACTTTTTCATTTTTATAAAGTTGCCTAAACATTTATCAGCTTGGTCCTGTAGATTGGGGTGCGTCAGGATAGGTAAGGATAAATTGTCTCTGCTTGCATTTTTTTTTTTTTTTTTTTTTTTTTTTTTCCCCATTTGGCTGTTTTGTTCATACAAAAATTGGGAATTTTCTGACTTTTTTGTTTGTTTTTTTTTTTTCCAACTTCCCCCCATCTATTTGGTACAACAGAGGAAAAAGCACACGACTGTGTGGCTCTGCCAATTAGAGGCATACGTGATCACATAACGATGCACACATACCCGCATGCCTAGGTGTACAAATGCCATGCATAGATAAGCCCACAATTTATGGTTGAAGAGGTTCATTTCGTTGGACTTGTATAAGAGCCTGTACGCCTGCAAATATTTTCTTCTTTTTAAGTAGTAACAAGCCAAGTACAGATACGAATAGCTCGTTTTACAAACTTGTTGTGAATTCTTAATCTCAGTTTTACTGTCATCAAATTGGCCCAGCGAAAGGTAAATTTTACTCAACTGCAGGTGCATCTTTACGCGGATATTGCTCAATTTACACAGGGGCAAATATCGCTTCAGTAGGCTCACACACTTGGGGTAGTCGCCAAGCTTATATGAGCTTTGCGCATAAATGTACAGGACGTCCAGGTTACGCAGGTGCTCGCTCGTCTCGTCTATCAGTTCCATGCATTTGGCGAATTCTGAGGGTGAGAAAGAATGTGCAGATTCGTGTTGCAGATGAGGGCGATGGCAAGAAGTAACCCCGTGTGCGACACACGGATGCCTCTCTTCGCGAAGCGCTCCTTTGGAACCCACCTCCCACTGCAAAGAACGCGCGGATGATGAGCTGTTTATACAGAGGAGTGTCCAAGGATGACTGCGTTAGAAACTTGTGCCGATTCTCGTGAATAAACATTACGACATTTAGTACATTCAATTTTGTGCAGTGAATCAGAAACAATAACATGAACATGTCCTTTGCTGGGATGTGCTTGTACAAGTTCGTCTCTGGACAATTCACCATGGTTTCATGTCCCCCTAGGGTTGGTTGTTCCTCCTTTAGACTACTCCTTCTCCCTTTCCTTTTTGCACCTTCCTGGTGCGTTTTCTGTTCTGGCTCCTCCTTGTCTGTGTTAGGTTGGTCATTCAAGTCATTTGCGTTATCTTCCGGGCTTCCTTGGAGTTCGTCTTCTCCTCCTTTCGTACTTTTTTTGTTTTTTTTTTTTTTCTTATGTTGATCTTGGTCTCGTCCCGCCTCATCATTCGCATCATCTGAGATACCCTCGACATTGTCGACACTGCCGCTATTGCCGGGGGCTCCCGTCTTATCTCTCTTGTCACTCTCTTGGCATTTTACCTTTTGCGCGCTGGGGTCGTTTTCCCCCGTATAACCCCCCAACGCAGACGCACTCCTCTCAACCTGCAGCCGCAGCTCATTTTCGTTGGCGCTCATCAGGATGCTCATGTTAATGTAGTAGTGCACGTAGTTCCGTTGGAAGAAGAAGCACAAGGCTTTTATGTACACGCAAATTTCCACAGTTATGTCTACGTGGGTTTGGCTAAATGAGCTGTACAGGTGCAACATTTTCATGTCCATTGGGGGTTCTTCCTCTGGTGGTTCCCCAGGGGGGGAGGCAGCAGGAGCAGACAGCGCAGCAGTAGAGAAAGCAGCAGGTGGTCCTCCGTTTGTTCTCCCTTGGTATTTTTTCCTCTTCAGGACTTCTATCAAATAACTAACTAACTTCTCGGCCTCGGTATACTTGTGTGCGTTTAGGTACACCAGGGCTAAGGTGAAAATGCTTTCAGTGTTTTCCTGCACAGGGGGGAACAAGTGGCAGGTTTTCGTGGGGTGTGTGCGCGGGGCAACGTCTCCCCAGAATGGGTTACACCCCCAGTTGTGAATGCACCAACCCAATTGTGCATGGCACGATTTGGAGAGTAAATGTCTCTGTGCTCCCCTTTTTTTGTTCTTACAAAATTGGTGAATTCCACGTAGGCTGAGAGGCACGAAATGCATGCGTCTGCATTTTCTCCATTCAGGTACTTGTCGTATGAGTTGAAATTGTTGTGGCACTCGAAGTTTTCGTAGACCTCATCCTTTGGGACATCGACCCCGTTGTCCTCCTGCTCCCCTGAAAGGTTGTCCTTTGCCCCTTCTCTCCTGTCCATGCAGTACTGCTCGTAGCACACACGCTGTTGTTTCTTGTGGGCTTGGCCACCAGGGTGGCTAATTATTATGAGCAAGGTTTTGGCATATGTGTACAGGACATCAACAAATATTTTTTTAATTTCTTCATTTTGTGGTAAGTTTATAATGGATATTATATTTTCCTGCTCAGCGTCTTCTACAAATGTTCCATCCACAGGTGGTACCTCGGCCGTTCCATTTTCTCCCCTTCCGTTTAGCATCACTTCACCAAAGTGGTCCATATAATGGAACAAATACGAATTTGCGTTTTTTTCCTGCATGGCGCGTATCACCCATGTTAACATGTCTTCCTGATTTTTTTTATTTTTATTTTTTTTTTTTTCGTACATATAATTTTCTCTGTGTGGATCATCGTTCTCCTCGTCATATTCGGAATAGTGTAACAGCATATTAATCACATGATTACAATCTTGTGTTTGCAACTCAGACAAGTGTTTCTCCTTGGTACTGTCTCCGCAAAGAGTTATTTTCTTAAAGATAAAAACCAACAAAGCTTCACAGAAATAAACAGTCTTTCTATGCTTCAATAAAAATTCGCTTTCCTGTACCACATGTAATAGGTAATTATGTACATTTGTGATGTTGTTGTTTGTTTTTATTTCGTGTAGTGTATTTATGTTCAGGTGGTTTTCCTTCTCGAAGTAGCCGTTGATGATCACGTTGGAGGATTCTTGCACGAGGTTGAAGAGATGCGCCAGGATGCAGTTTTCGTTTTCCTCTGATATGGCTTTTTTTTCGCAGAGCGATTTTTCCATCATGTTTGTTTCGTCGGTTGGCTTTGTCTGTTGCTTCTTTTCTTGACCGTCCTCCTCTTCACACGTCACGTCATCATGGAGGTTAAAATTTTTATACACCTTCTTCTGCACAATTTCGTACGCCAGTTTGATCTGAGGGATGGAGAGGTACGTTGGTTTGAGATTTATGCTCACCAGATGGGTGGCATCTTCGCCGCAAACGGGCACATGGGCAAGTACACCAGTAGAGACGTAAAATGTAAACACCTCGACAGGCAGACAAAGACGTGGCTCCCGTGATGACTTACCATGACGTCCCTGATGTTGTTGTACAGGTTGAGGTACGTTGGCGTCTCCTTCAAGCTGTCCAGGAAGGACACGTACTCCTTAGACTTTCTGTAAATCTTTATTTGATCTTCCTCTTTCAGCTTGTCGATTTCGAGGTTGACGTACTGGATGCCCTCCAGGATGGACCTGGTGTGGCGACGCGATGTTACGCAGCGGTGTTATGCGGTAGTGTTTGCAGCAGCGTCCTTAGGATTTGCGGCAGGATCTCTTACCACCGCTACCCAACATCTAACACGCCCTACCTGTTAAACACATTCTCGACACTGTCGCTGTCCTTCTTATCGCTCGTTACGGTACCTCCCTTCAAGTTAAACATCCGCAGGGGGAATTCCACTTTTTCTCTCTTGAAAAAGGCTGCAGGAAGGGTTGTTACATTTTTGCCATGGTTTCGTAAATGTACAGGGGGATGATCTGTGGTTTAAGGTCCGAGGTAGCTGCAGACCACATTGACACCGTGTAGACACGCCGATCCACGCTGTGGCATTTTTGCCCTTTCCCAGCTGTTCTCTCCTTACGCTTGTAAAACTGAATGGTCAGTAGGACGTAAGCCCCTCCGTAGACGAACGACTCTTCGTTGGCCTCATTTTGCTGGCCACTTTTCGCTTCTCCCTTTGGTGAATTCATGGAGTGCAGTTGGTACTTGGCGTTGATAACTACGGATAGAGGTGTTGAAAATGGAGGCGATCAAGATGGAGGGCAACATGCAGTTCAGCTGCACTTATTTTGGGAGGTGCAAAACAAATGCCTATGTGTGCAGACAGCCCCTTTTTTTCTCCACCTGTGTTTTGTATCACATCCGAAATGTTGACTTCGAATCTTCCGCATAGAGCGTCCATCACGCTGGGGGTGGCGTTTTCTGAAGGAAAGACGTACGGAACGCGGCATGCAGTGAAATATATCAGCATGCTTTCTCACTCCGCGTAGATAAAAAATATGCACAGACAGGGACAACATGGTCAATCCATTAGCGATTCTTCATTTTGTCCATCCTCCGTTGCTACCCCTTTGCTTCTTCCCCTCGTTGATGCAGAGCACATATGCATTCACGTTAAACGATTCGTAAAACAGAAAGTTGTAAATATATTCAATTTCCTACGCATGCGGGAAAAAATAAAATAATGTCCTTGTTGTAACTGCGCTTGAGCCATTCGGTCCAGCGTACGACGCATTGTCGTGCCTTCCCGGACTGTTCGTTCCAGACTAATCGATTACGCTACCTGTATATTTCTGTACTTGTACAGGTCGTTTGTTTTCCACACAATTTTGTATTTGTCTTGCTCATCTGGACGGGGAGGAAAAGTATCGGTGGGAATTTTCGCGGAATGATTCAAAGTTGGATCCCTCAATGGGACACCTGGGAGGAGGAGCCATCCCCCATTTAACCTTCTACGAGAGCCCCATCGTTCAGGGAACAGTCCAAAAACTTCAACTAAGATGGGAATAAAAGGAAAGAAAAATGAGAAAAACGAACATAAATGAAGAAGGTGAGACATGTACAAATGAATGCTCTCACCGCTCCTGCACCTCTTTCCCTGTCTACACTAGTTCACTTCCTTTGTGCTTACTTGAAATGTGTGCGAATTCTTCTTTGCCATTTTGTGATCGATCGCTTTGGGGATGTTGTACACCCCATCAACCTTGTAACACCGCGAAGGGGGGAAAAAAAAAAAATTACACACACACATCATCATGCTCCTTTTTTTTGCACACATGAACACTGGGATGGTTTACAAGTAGACGAGAAGGGCTGAACCATCTCGCAGTAGTGATTCTCCAAGTTAACCTTCACGTTCATTATGTTGTACGAGGACCTGCCGCAGTAGTAGCCCACCAGGGAATTTATATTCAGCGTGATGTGAAAACCTTCCAGGGAAAAATGGGAAAAAAAAAAAATTTCGATAAAAATTCCAAAAAATATATGAACGGTTCAGGCAAATGTAGACCAAATATGGGTGAACAATTTGGTGAGTTAGACACAACGCCCAATGGGTGCGGGGAAGACGCACACACATCGTTCCAAACGCACTTATGTCAATATCCTCTTGGAGAGTGTAGTCCGATTGTTTCTCGTCTTTTCGTGAGTTACTTTTTGTTTTTTCCTTTTTCTTTTTTTTCTTTTCATCGTTGTCTGCAATTTTTTTTTTTTTTTTTTTGTCGTTCTTATCACCGTTTTCGCCAGGACCCCCCGGCTCACCCGTTTGATCTGTTTCATTCTGATTTGCGGGGTCTTCCGTCCCTCGCTCTCCGCACTTGTACGACACGACGATTTTTCTCGTGATGATTAACTGGTCGTGCAGAAAGGGAAAGGCCTTGATGCGGTCCGACCCGACGAGCACAAAGCTGTTACTGGGGCCATCGTCACTGTCGTTATTGTCGCCGTTGTTTCGGCTTTTGTTATCATCACCCTTGTCGTCACCGCTACCACTATCTTTCTTGTCCTTCGGCTCCCCTTCAGAGTTATTACTTCTTGCGAGAACGTCCACCTTTACACAACTTTGGATGATGTCGTTGATGGCCGTTTCTGCAAAACGTAAGTTAGTGCGCGCAACGAGTGGAGAAGACAGAAAGGTGCAAAGGATACAGAGTTGCTAATTTGTTTAGTATAGTGGGGAAAGGAGTCCACATAGTGGTTCTGCACCCCCCGCACCGCTCGGACCTTCGCATATCTCGATGTTGTTGCTGCGGAAGTTAATCTGGCGATAATTATTCTTTCCAATGAGGTTGGACTCGTAGCAGTTTCCATAGAAATCTTACAAGAGGGAAAATGTGGGAGCGGGGAAAAAAAAAAAAAAAATGTGTATAAAAAATTGGAGAGCATACACAAGGAATACGCGTATGTGTATGTGGCATATTTAAGCGTCTATTATTTTGTTGTTGTCGTTATCTTCTTCAATTTTTTTTTTTTT
>NW_012192586.1:465793-483589 GCF_000956335.1 Plasmodium fragile | reverse complement strand
GTTTTTTTTTTTCATAACAAACGGGGAGAGGAATAAGGGTAGTTTTAAAACGGGATAATAAGCAGCGTGACGCAGGGTTGCAAGAAAGTCTCCCCATTTATCCCCTTATTTTCGCATTTTTTTTTTTTTTCTTTTATTACGTAAAAGGAGACAAAGAAGGGGCCCTCGGGCTTTTCTTTATAATCCATTTTGCCAAGCCCAGGAGAAGAGTGACAATGTGCGGAGGGTATCCGTGTAGAGTCACAACTTAGGGGTCACGCGAAACGCGTTACGCGCAGCGCAACCACTCCAGAGGAACAAGAATTTACAACCTAAAATAGACACAGAGATTGAGTACACACAATGGGGCGCAATGACCACCCGCCAACTGCTCCCCCTGGCAGAAAGCGTGCAAATTCCCCCTTGATGATTTCCCTTTCAGTTTTTTAAAAAGCTTTGCCGCTTCTACACGGGCCACATATTCACTCCTGCGTCATGTGTGGTGGCTCATTTTGTTAACGTTGTAATTGGTTTGCCACTGTGGGGGGCAAGCTCTTTTTCCCCTCACCAATAAGACGTTACACAGGACATGCAGACAGGGAGAGGATTTTTTTTTTTTTTTTTTAAAGATGTCTACATATGCTTGTTAGGCAATTTTTTTAACAAAAAATAAAAGTTCAAAATGTGCCTATATATAAACTAAGCTCGTTAGTAAATGACCAGAAAAAAAAAAAAAATTTTGCGAAAAATGGGGGGCCTCAAAATTCGACCCGTACAATGGCCTGCATGTGCCAAGGAGATGCGGAAAATGAGAGGGCACAGCGCGGAGACAAACGCTGGTCCAGTGTACATGATCACGCTAAAGGGGCGCGCCAAACGAACACACATATGAGCAAGCGGCCTTTTATGTACATGTGGTCGTGTGCCTATGTGTTAACGTGCGATCGTCGCCTCTACACGTTGCGGAGCCCTGCTCCTACTTCGTCGCCGATGACACTAAGATGATGGAATCCCCCCGAACGAAAACCATGTCGAGGTTCCTTTCGATTTTCTAAAAAGAAAAAAAAAAAAATGGGGGTATAACGTACATGTAAAAATATGCACACATTGTAATCCCCATGTGACAAAAAAGTTCCATCACTTTATAAAGTTTTTTTTATTCTTTTTTTTCCTTCGTCCCTGTGGGAAAGGTTCCAACTTGCATATTCCCAATCATTGTAGCTGCCTACATTCGACGCGCAGAGTAGCGATGTGCATTTCGTGCGTGTCGTGCGTACCTTTATGGTCTCCTCATCATTTTCGATGACGCTCTGCTTGTACGTTTCGTGGGCGTTGGACAGGATCATATTCAAGTGGTTATCGTATGCCTTTAGGGAGTGGGATGGGGTGTAGTGGTGTGCATAATGAGTGCGCGTGGGACAGGACGACGCACGCAGACCGGGCGGAAGAAGCTCGCCGATGCAGAGATATGCCTCGGGGGAACATCCCAACGGAACATTCCGATGTGACGCCCCGGGGAGAAAAACACGATTTCTCAAAAGGGCGAAGAGAAGAGAAAACATTTCTTACGTCTAATTTTCCTCTGATTTCCCTATCTCCTTTGCATTTTAAAAACACCTCCTCCTCCATGTTCAAGCGAATATAGTCCAGGGGATCTGCAAAGAACAAGTTGGAGTTGAAAATGTGTCGCCTTCACACAAAAAAAAGAAAGGAGGATTAACAAATGTCGTTTTCTTTTTTCTCCTCTCTCAAAATTATCCCCTATCACTACGTATGTTTTTCATCCTCAAGTTACTTTGTATTAGGGCTATTTTCTCCATGTGGGTTTATAGTCGGGTTTGGGGGTAAGAAGTACAATTGGTTCGATGGCGGCGGTTTTCCTTCAGCCAGGTTGCTTTAGCCGAGTTGCTTCAACCTTTTTTTAGTCGCAACAAAAAAACAAAAAAAAAAAATGGGAAAACAAAACGAACAATCGAACAAGGCGGAACAAACCTTATATGTGCGGTGAACGAGAGTTGTAATGGAACAAGGTACCTCCTCTCTATGCTCAGTTACTCATTCCTGACGTTCCTTCAACATTAGTTGCCTCATTAAATTTTCGTGTTATAGTGTAGTTTGTCGGAACAGAATTGACGACAAGACCAATGGATAAGCACTTGCGCATTCGCTGCGCCATGGAATTTATATGCCAAAGTGGAAGCTACTTTTTTGGGGGGGCACGGCCTTTCTTATGGAGAGCGGCCAACGCACCTATGAATAGTTTTGGCGCAATTTTTTTGTGCACATAGGCTTTTCACATAAATTGTGATTTTTATAATAAGTACCTCTTTTAGCCCACTTGTGGAGTGTGAAAAGATGCGCTAATGTTTTTTTTTTTTTTTTTTTTTTTTTTTTTTTTTTCATATCAGCCTTTCCTCCTCATTTGGGCGCGGGTGCCTTCTACTCTCCCTTCGAGGCCTTTTTAAAAATGACTAATTTAAAGCATTACAAAAAGTGTTGAACGGGTTTGGTCAAAAAAGGGGGGCAGGGGAAACACCCTCATGATTGTTCTTTTCTAACACCGAGGGTGGTATATCTTTGGTGTAAGGGCGTTACCCCCCCCCTACCCTTCTGCTGTTCATACAGCACGCCCTGCGAACAGACGCAAGGGGAGGTGCAAACATATTGTTGACACAGTTTGTTGCGGCTTCCCACAGGAGGTATTCACATATAAAAAGTATGTGTGCACAAATGGAGGAGGAAGAATATCAAATGGGTACATCGCTGCGGGGGGACGATCTCCCAACAGAGAATGGTTTATTTTTTTCACTGCTGGTTCAAACTGTCTGTTTCTGTGGAGGACGACGGTGATGCCTCGTCGAGGGTGGGGTTGTCGTCATCACTGTGCTCATCATCGCCATGTTCGTCGTCACCGCCATCCTCCTCATCGCCATGTTCGTCGTCGCCGTCCTCCTCATCACCGCCGCTATCATCCTCCTCCTCATCCTCCCCCACATTCATCATTTCGATTTCAATTTTCATTTTCATTTCGTCGATCTGTTGCTTCAAGCTGTCCGTCAGATTATCATTCAGAAAATTGAAGCAGTAGGAAGTGAGGGTGTAGGTGTCATGGAAGTCATTTTTGTTAGCAAATTCTTGCAGGTCTTGTGAAATGGCGTGGAGTGTTTCCTTTTTGTTTTCACGCAGGGCGTTGATGTCGTCCTTGTCCTCCACGTGTTCCAGCGTCTTCTCAAATCGCACGTTGGTTTTGTCTGACTCGTCCATGTGTTCATGCAACAGTCTGTCCTGGTAAATATCTTCATCCTCATCGTTGTTCCTTTTGTTAATAAATATTTCTTTAATCGTATCAGCATTAGCAAACCAGTCCTTGCTTGCGGAATCGTTATTGGGTATTGCATTGCCCCTCCCGCTCATCACGTCTGCAATGCTTGCAGGGACATTCGCATGGGTGTCTTTTCCGTCACTCGACAGCGGGTTATTCTTTTCACCTGCACATGACGCATTACCTCCAACCGACGCATGGCCCGCACCCACCAGCAGAGACTCATTATTGAGGTTACTAAAATTACCCATGCTGATGCAAATGGTATCAAGCTTCCTCTTCTGAAGTTGCTTCTTCCAAATGTTTTCCTCCACAGTGTACTCCGAGACAAACCTAAACACATGCACATCCTTGGTCTGCCCGATTCGGTGACACCTGTCCATGGCCTGCTTGTCGATGGAAGGGTTCCAGTCAGTGTCATAAAAAATAACCACGTTGGCTGCAGTCAAGTTGATTCCTATGCTACCACTACGTGTAGAAGAAATAAATAAAAAAATGGTTTTGTCATTATTAAATTTGGTTACAATTTTTTGTCTCTGTTCGACTTTGGTGGATCCGTCTAATCTGATAAATGTATAATTCAGGTGATTCAGAAAGACCTCCAGGATGTCGAGCATTTTAATAAACTGAGTAAACAGCAAACACTTGTTTCCTTCCCTTTTGCATTTATTCAATAATTTCTCTAGAGCAAATAATTTTCCACTGCCCAAGGTGATGTCTTTGTTTAAGGGGAAGATGATCGATTGCTTGTGGAAGGGCTCATGGTACACCCTGGTAGCTACCTTGATCCGTTGTAGAATGGGTTCTAGGTGGCTACAATTTTGCAACAGGTTGTTGTTGATTGCAATTCTGTGGCTGCTACTAATCACAGCGGGCGTGTTCATCAGGGTGAAGTTGTGTATTTCTCGCTGGTGCGTCGTTAGGAAGAGGTCCATTGTTGGGAAGAGCGTCTCGAGGACGGCCGCCCCAGCTTCACCCCTACACGTCGCACTCGCCGCCCCACCTGCACACGCCTCATTCGCCGCCACACGTACATCATCTGCACGCACCTCCCGCATGAGGAAAGACCCCACAGCCAGATTATTACTCGAGTGGTAAGGCACAAACCCATCTCGGGAAAATTCGCGCCTAAGTAAGCTCAGCAGGTTGGTCCCAAAGAGAGGGGTTCTGTCATTCTTTAACAAATTGTACTCATTGGTGAAGGTCTCTTTTAGCTGTTCCTCCCTCCTCCTATCCTTCTCCTCAAATCTTCGTTGCCTCTTAACCCACAAGTTGTGCTCCAATGAATTCAGGTAGCTCTGGTTCGTCTGATCTGAGAAAAAATTTTTATACTGCGTGTCGCTGTTAATTACCTTCATGTTATATTTGTAAAGAAAATTTTGACAACGGTTATTTATGGCCTCATTGGATGCATGCTTGTTGAAGGTAACCTTGTTTTGGTGATCGCCCCCTGCCGTACTTGCTAGGCCACACGGAGTGACATCCTTCAACGTGCGGTAAAGGTACTCACCGTAACTGCGATGCTTGTTAGCAGGGTCGATAAAACGACCCAGAGTGTCATAGTTGTTGTTCATTTCATACACGAATTCTTCAGAGTAGGTGAGAAAATTCCTTGGCACACTGTTCCCTTTTATCTGACTGTTCAGGTACATGTTTACATCTTCCATGTTTATTGGTGGGGCACCTCCTCTACCGTGGCGCAGGTTAGAAATAGACAAAGCTTTTATCTCCTCAGCGGAAGTAACCGTATTGTTCTTCATTGCGTTAGGGGGATAATTCACAATATGTTCATCACTTGAGGGACGCGCCCTCTTCATCCCATTCGTATGACGAGTGAATGAGTTGCTTCTTCCAAGTGAGGAGATAAGCTGAGTAGGACTGTACGGCCCACCGTTTATCTCGTTATAAAGACTTCCAACCGTTTGGCCCAGTTGGGGTCCGTGATGAGCTTCACTAGCGGGAGGGAAGAGTAATGTTTCATCCTTTGTAACGGGCTGCACAGGGATAACATCAATCCCATGCTGAGTAGCATCACTTATGGCACACACCTCGTTTACTCCCCCCTGGGGTGTTATACTTTGCATGAATTGAAAAGTCGAGATTACACCCGTTGGCTGCTCCGCATTCGGCATAACGTTAACAGGTTTCTTTCTTTCACCCGCGTGATGCGCAAATGTGTGGTAACAGGTGTGTGCGGGGTCGGGTAGCTGCATATTTATAAAGCTATTCGCACGCCTATCATTTGGTTGATTAGATTTACTCTTTCCATTCTGCTGACGGTAACGAGGAACACCTCCCAGGGAGGTGAATTCCTTGTGGAGGAACAAAATAAGTTGAAAGTCCAGGTGGTAAGTCTTCTCAAATAGGATAAAAAAACGCGGAATAAAAAAACTGATGGGGAGTAAATAAAAGTATGGGGTCTGAATATGTTTATTTGTGAACAAGTCACAATGGTTACAAACCTTTCTCAGCTGAATGAGTATATTCATTAAACCTATGTAGTTCCCACTGTTGAGTGTATTTTGAACTTGTTTATTTTGAATGAATTCGTCATATAACACTTGTTGTCTCCTGGTTAACTTACATTTAATTATATGTTCATACTTATTTGGCATTTCTTTTTCCACATTCTTTTTTAATCTCCTTAAAATATAAGGTCTTATCACTGTGTGTAACCGGTCGATGAGCTCTCTCGAGTCATTTATTTTACTCTTCTGTATGGCCAAGTTTAACGGATCTGAAAACCAGTCCTTAAAATCTACATGGGATGTAAATATGTTTGGCATGAGGAAATGGAGCAGAGACCACAGCTCTTCCAAACTATTCTGTAAAGGGGTACCAGTGACTAAAAGACAATGGTCCCTCTTCAAGCTTAAAATGATATTCCACCTCTTCGTATTAAAATTCTTTATATTGTGAGCTTCATCTAGGATAATGTATTTCCATTTCTTTCTTTTAAAAATCAGATGATCCTTAACAATTGTGGAGTAACTAGATATGCACACATGAAACGAGTCCTTGTTGAACCACCCAACTCGCTTTTTATATCTTTCATTCTGATTTCCAAAGTAGGATAATATTTTGAAGCAAGGAGAAAATCTCTTCAATTCGATTTCCCAGTTTATAAGGATTGACGTGGGTACAATTATTAAGTGGGGCCCCCATATGTTGAAGTGGTACGCCAGGTAACTCAAAAGAGAAATGCATTGTAACGTTTTTCCTAAACCCATTTCGTCTGCCAATATTCCATTTATGTTATTCTTGTACAGGTAGAGTAACCAGTGCAACCCTGCGTGTTGATAATCCCTCAGGGTTGCCTTTATGAAGGGAGGTATTATGGTCAAGTGCTTCTCGTCCATATTACACTCCATCATATCATCGTTGGAGGTGCTAGACAAGGAAGACTCGCTCAGGTCCCCTCCGTCGTCCCTACGGTTGTGGCGTGTTCTTCTTCTTCTCCTCCTCCTCTTCTTTCTCCTCCGTTCGGTGTGCGCATCGCTCTTCTTCGTTACGTTGGATGTGATTGGCGGGTCTGCCTCATCCGTTTCTTCGAACTTTCTTTTCTTCTCGTTCTCCTTCGGTGCGTCTTCCTCTGCTGCGCCGTCTTCTTCTGCGTCTTCTTCTGCTGCGTCTTCTTCTGCTGCGTCATCTTCTTCTGCGCCTTCCTCTGCCGCCTCTTCCTCACCGGCTGATCCCCCACCCTCGCGCATCATATCGAGGTACTCCTCACCACTCTTAAAGCCGTACATCCTCTTGATCAGCTCCTCAATGGGCATGTTGGCCTCATCGTCCAGGAGGCTGATTTCCCTCCCCTTTTCCTCCGACTCGTCGCTGGACTCCATTTGCTCGTCCAGCAACACGTCTTCCTCTTCCTGATTGGTCAGGTCCTCTTCCTTCAATTCATCATCCGCCAAGTTGTGCAGGCCAGCATCCTCGGTATTGTTCGCGCTACTTCGGGCGGTGCTTCCCTCATTACTCAGTTCGAAGTTTGCAGCACTCACTCGTTTGCTCCTTCGTCTGGTCACCCGTTCGTTACTTACCCTATTAATCCCTTCACTGCTTAACCTGCTGACCCGTTTGCTACTTCCCACGCTGCTCCGGTCATTACTGCCCTCCGTGGGACCCTGGTGCGAAGAGCATGTAATATTCTCACTAGGATTGAAGGAGCTTATACTAGCATGTCTGTTGACGAAAAGCTCATGCACATTCTCTTGTCTAGCTCGTTTAATTTTCTTAATTGCATTTTTAACAAATCTTTTAAATCGCATTTCCTTTTTTTTATTTAGAGTTTTCTGCAACTCCCTCTTCTTCTCTTCCCAAACCAACTTTTCAATTTTCTTCCAAAACATGTCCATGAAGGATGAGATGTGTTTCGAGTGAGTCTTCAATCGCTTTTCCTCCTCTTCTAATTTTTTTTGTTTTATTTTTTCACGGTTGGTTAGATACTTCACGCAGCTCTGGCTCAAAATCTTGAAGTGCTTTTTTTTCTTCTTTATTTCGTACATCACCAGGTCTTGAAATTCTTTCTGCGAGGTTTGTAGGAGAGGAGTCGACGCATCGCGGTGTGGACGTGATTTCACATGTACAATTGGCGTGGTGAAACAGATGAATTGTTTCCCTCTGGGGGGGGGGGTACTCGAGGAACTCGCCGCCCCTGCTATAACTTCGAGGACTTACCATTTCTTTCAGTTCGTAGTACCAGAAGGTCACCTCTGAGGGCTTCGCAGGCTCGATAACCTTATGCACGTATCCACTGCGAAAGGGGCGGGAGGAGATACACAAAAGTCAATTGCGCCAACTGATGCGGGAGAGAGGCACACAACAATGGAATATTTTTTCTACAACCATGTGTCGCCTGCGTGTCTGTCCCTCTCACTGCCACGCACAAATTCCTTGCTCATTACCATTTTCCCATTTTCTCGTTCAGGTAGTTCAGTCTTCAGTAAAAAAAAAAAAAAAAAAAAAAAAAAAAAAAAAAAAAAGTAAATAACAAATGTGCACAAGTGCGAATGTGTACATGTACATACGTGAAGATGTACGGAAGTGCAAGTTGATAGGTGCTCATGCGGTTGCGTTGATGGCTCCTTACTGTTCCTTGAGCAGGTCGATTTCCTCATTGTATTTGGCGATTTTCCTATTGTTCTCAAACAGATACAGGGACCCCAGGTTCTGGATGTCATCTAGGTTCAGTCGGTACGACTTTGCACGCAGTGGATTGTCACACGTTGTGCTATTCATTGTGCTTTGTTGGTTTTAATTTTTTTTTTTTTTTTTCCCAGGTGGAAGGGGATTGATATTACCCCTCGACAACACATAACGGTCAGTAACAAATGGTAGGCGGAAAAACAGCCACAAATAAAAGGACAATAATACCTCCTCTCTTTGGAGGGCAAATGTAGAGGGGGGTGCTGCTTTAACAAGTGTATCCCCCCTTAGGAGCACATCTTATATGTATACATTTTTCGAAAAGATGCTTCATTTGGCGCTCAGTGGAACGGTCGTTCCTTTCACGAAAGAGAGTGCGGACGGGAATGAATGTGGACCGGAGTCAATGCGGACTGGGGTCAAAACAGGCCAAGTAAAAAGTGATTGGCATGAACTACTCATACACTGCTGTGGCGCCTGCTGGCCACTGAGCTAACGTTGTGCAAGAAAAAAAATTGCAAATTTCGCAAAAAGGTAAAAGAGAAAGAGAGAAAAAAAAATATATAAATAAAAAAATAAAACAAAGAATAAAAAATTGAAGAAAAAAAAAAAAAAAAATCACCTGAACCGTTCAGGTGCTTTTTAAGTATATTTGCGACGGGCACACTTAAAAAAAGGCAGGCATGCCTTAAATAATTCTGAAACGCAATCGGTGTGAAAGGAAGAAAATTGAATTAATCATCAGAGGTGATAGGCGACCTGCATGTAATACAATTTAATACAATTCCGCATGTTGTTGTTAACTCTGTAGTTTCCATGTACGTGTTTGCAAAGTGGGGTGCATTCCCCAAAGGGGGTTAGAAAAAAAAAAAGTCTGTGGAAGCGTGGTATCAAGGGGAAAGAAAAACATCGCTCCATATATCTTACATGAGAGAGTGTATCGATACACGCACAGAACCTACCCGTACATAAACACATATATATTACGTACTTATGTTGCACCTGTTGGTAGAATGAAGGTCCCGTGCCCTCAAGTCAAAATTCGTATGTTAGCACATGTAATGTTCTTTAACACATGCATACTTTTTTGTGTGTACAAAGTGGGGCATTTCAAAAAGCCCATCGCACAGGGATACAAAAAAAAAAAAAAAAAAAAGAAAAAAGACCCCACTTAAATTGTTATGTTCTCTCGAGGGGATAGTATTCCCGAGCAGGAGCACCCTGAGGGAAGTACCCATTTTTAATTGGCTACTTTGGAAAAACTTTTCAACGGGTAGTTGCTTCACCGGTGTAACGCGGAAGAGGGGCGTGGACATGCATTTTCTTTAATGAGCAAGTGCACCCTTACATCACTGCTTTATGTTGAAAAAGTTTTCGAACTCTTTAACCTCCCGTTTGACGTCTGATAATTTCTCTTTGGACTTTTCCTCGAGCATTTTTTTTTGGTTCTTCGAAAACCTCTTCCTTACGATGTAGCTGAGAGAGGGGGGGAAGAAATACACGTGGGATAATTTGGCTAGTTGTGCACATGGAGGAAAAAAAAAAAAGAAAAAAAGAACACCACTCTTTACGCATGTGCATAATTGGATAACCACCCCCCATGAGTAGGCTCAGTGGAGTTGGTAAAAACTTTTTTTTTTTTTTTTTGTTCATTCCACTTTGCGCTTACTGGCTTTCGTGAATTTGGACCACCTCGTTGAACACTTCCACTTTGTCTTCTCGCGGGTTTATCATGTAATTCTCATCATCCACTGGGGGGAGGGGCGCAAGAAAAAATAAAAAAATAAAAATGAAGCAACGCGAACAAATTGCCCATTCTGCAACCCGGGTGACCCTCCTGCATGAACATGTGTAGGGTAGCGGGGAGTTCGCGCTTATGTGTCTTTTCCCCCTTACGTATGTTTCCGTTTATCTTCACAGCTTTGAGGCCAAAGAGAATTTTGACTTCCTCCTTCTTGCCCACTTTGTTAAATACTAGGTAGTCGGTCACGTTCCTGGGGATCTGGTCGTAGTCTATGCTTTTCACTCGTTGGACGGGTGCCTTGGGGTCGTCCGATTGCACTGCACGGGGATGGGGGGGGAAGCGACGAATAAATGGAGCGACGCATAGATGAAGCGACGATGGGCAGAAGCCCCTCTACAGTGCTCCGCGCGGTTCGTTTCACTCTGTCCATGTCCACCACGTTCATCATTTTTGGCGCGCGTCCTGCCCATCGGTGCGTACATATTTTCTTGAACTCCTGGGGGGTGCAGACTTGCCGCTTATGGCGGATCTTCCGCTTGGCGTTAAAAAAAGGAGACGCGTCGTCGACATTTTTGGTGAGGTTTTTTTTGTACGCGAGGTACTTTTTCCTGTATCGATGGATTAAAACCAGTTCGTTTTTTATTTGTTTTTTTTTGCTTAGTTTCACTTGTTGACTCTCCGTTAATATGTGTGGGTTCGCGTAGAAGATGGTTTCCAGTTTTTTTATTTCCCGCAGTTTTTTATTAAGCCTCCCTAATTTGCTCGTCAAATAATTGCAAAATTTTTTGGTCTTCCTCAGGGTCTCTTTAATGGGATTATTTTCACCTGACTTGTTCAGAGAAATGGGAGGCAAATTTCCCTCTTCATTCGTGTCGTCGAAGAATTGGACTTCCTCGTGCAACGCTTCATTATGTAACCTTGTCTTGGTGAAGCACCTGACTTGGGAGGCCTGT
The DNA here is from genome assembly GCF_000956335.1 of Plasmodium fragile. Taxonomy (NCBI): domain Eukaryota; phylum Apicomplexa; class Aconoidasida; order Haemosporida; family Plasmodiidae; genus Plasmodium; species Plasmodium fragile. Next base: position 472,446 of record NW_012192586.1, on the reverse strand, counting down.
CTTACGGAAAGTGCGTTACGTTTTCTGTTAAGGTAGCGCGAGAAGTGAATACTCGTGTGGTGGGTAATTCCCACGGGAAGTGTGTTCTTGTAGGCGAGTGTAACGTGAAATGGATTGAGGAAGTATAGCATCAGGGAGGGGGGGAAAAAAGAAGAAAATTTCATAGTTTGCGGGGTAGCAGTTCACTTTGTGCAGTTTTAATTATTGCACCTTGGAGGACCAACATACACTTACACACTTTTCTACTTCGCGCCTGCTCGTTCCTCCCCCTTTTCTGTGTTCCCATGTTATTCTCTTCCATTCCTTGCATTCTTAAGCAACACCTGCATGTGTAGGGGGTCACTTTCAGCGGTATGACCCCCCTTGGCGCGGCACCAGTGGTTGTGTTCGCATGAGTGGCTATGCATCACCCCCTCTCAGCAGCTTCAAATAAGTGTTTCCCTGTGAAACCTCTGCGCAGAGATAATCGAGCGGAATGAGCTCATGGGTTTGTTCGTGCAGAGTTTTTTTTTTTTTTTTTATGGGGAGGAAGGAAAAATGAAATGAGCCTATCAATAAGGCCATTACTCAGGAGTGCAGTCGGGAATGCAGCCAACCGCACAATAATTCAAGCGGATATTTATTTAAAATGTGCACCTTTCGAAAAGGCTACAACCATGCGATGCTGCCAAAGGTGAGACGCCTCGGAGGTGCGCATTCCGATCCACCCGTTGCTGCGCTGATGAGGCGATCGCGTTCAGTTCAAAAGTTGGAGGATCACTTCCTAACGGGGGTTAAAAATCACCGAGGACAAAGCTGCATACAAATGCGATAACACATTTATTACTATACCAGCCGCGTGCACATTTAGTAAATCTCCCATTGTGGAACAACACAAGGAGCCTATCGTTGGTGACCCCATCATTGTGCAAAGTGCAAACTCTGCATTGTTATGAACAAGGTAAAAGATGGCAGATTAAAAAAAAAGGCATCACGTGGGGAACAGTGTTCAAATGACCCTATAAGAATATCAAAAGCGTTGAAAAAGTAACATCAAAATAAAATTGTACTTTCTTCCTACCTTTGCAAATATATTGAGGACAAATTGAGCAGGATGTTGCCAGTTAAACAAAGGACACGGTGGGGCAATGGAATATTAAGCCATTTGGGTTGACACACGTAGCTAAATACGTATGTCCGTTCTTTAAAAAAAAAAATTTTGGAAACACATTAAAAACAAATTTTGGCAAAAGCGGACAATTCGCACAAATATGAGAACAACGTGTGTAATACACATAGGCATTTTACGAAATGCCAAAAGGGGGAAAGGGAAATAAAGTGACAAAAAAAAAAAAAAAAAACAAAACAAAAAAGCCCGGCGCGATGTTTTCTTGGCCCTGGCAAGCAGTTCGTGCAGCACCGGAAGGGTGATGATGGTGGAAAGGAAATAAGCGAATGGGCAAAAATGCCAGTGAACGGATAGGCAGATAAAAGGGCAGATAAAGAGAGAGCGAGATGGGCAAACAAACAAATGGGTGAGCACATAAGCAAACAAATAGACGAATACACACAGATGGCCCGAGGGATTCCTGCCGCCGTCACAGCAACCATCGCGCGAAGTACCAGTACAGCAATCGCAGCCATCGGGGGTACCTCAAATACAACTCGTCCATGTGGACAAAATTGGAGGACTCGTAAACGATGTTCAGCTCCTTCTGCAACTGGCGCTTCAAATTTTCATCGTTTGTTTTGATCACAAAGCTCATTTCCAAGTCTCTGTACATTGCTCGGTAGCCGTAGTTGGAGCTTCCAATCACCGTTCCCCAGGGTAGATCGCCCAAGTTTTGGGTCAGTGATGTAGCATTATTGTTATAAAGCTGATTATCGTCACCGTGTTGACTATGATCCATTTCTTCACTCTTTAAAGTATTTTCACACACATTTTTTTTTTTTCTTTCCTCCAAATTAGCTGACCTGTTCAGGCAATTTTGATCATTATTGAATAAATAAGGAGAGCTAGCTATTCCAAAAGGGGATTTTTGTTTTTTTTTTTCTGACTGTTCATAATATTGGCTAGTGCACACACTATTTGTAACATTTTCCATTTGTGAGGTGTTGCCACCAAGTACTCCCCTGTCGGTGGAATTACCAATCAGCCACATCCCCTTGGAGTGGAAGGTCCAGGACGGTTTATGATATTCTAAAAAAATATCTGTGTATGTCTTTTCCTTTTTCTTCAAAGGGTCTGTTCTATTTAAATTTTTAAAAGCGCTTATAATATTTTTGGTGATGAATTGAAGACACATGTGCGCACTGACTGTGTAGCCAAGGGGTACGTAGTAGGAAATGCCCTTGGACTTAAAAAAACTGTTAGCTGCAGGGGATGCTGTAATAAAGCGTATTAACCCCTTTTTAAAACACAGGTTATCATATATATTTCTAAACAGTTGTAAAAAAATTTCTGGAAAGTTCAAATACGCTGATGATATGATTAAACTTTGGTCATATTTCTTTACATTCTTGAGCATGTTTTCCAACATGCAGCTTTCGTCGTATATAGGGGGTGAAGAGAATCCGCTCTGCAGCGCCAGCTCCACGGTCATAATTACTTCATTTTTGACGAACAGGGGATTGAAGAAGTCTTCTCGCTGGCTCCTAGAGGGGCTGCTTCCGGGTAAGCGACATCCACTTAAATCGCCATCCGGCATGTGCCTTTCCGCCTTGCCCTGGGTATCACGCAAAATGTCTTCCCTGATTTGACCGAGCATGAATTGTATCCTCCTATAGAACTGCTCACGGAAGGTATGAGCGTCGACAAGAGGGTTCATTAAGTCACTGCCCCAATGGAGACTCAAATCGACATTCACTCTGAATGACATGTTCTGGATGCAATTCACAATTTTATGAACTGAGTCAGCTAATAATTTATTTTCAATCAAAATATATCTGTCCTGCCTATTTCGAAGGTAGCTATCGCTTAAGTTGGCCCCAGATAAAATCACATGATCATCTGCAATAAATACCTTCATGTGCATCACTCCAATGGTTTCATTGAGTCTGTAGGGCAGAATATTATACAATACTGCTCCTAGTAGTGGGTTGTGAAATAAGCTTATATTTAGATCGCCTGCATGGCTGAAGAGATCGGACAGCATAGTCACAGAGGATTCTTTCAGCTTCCCTTCTGGTCTTGTAGCTCTTTGTTTATCTAACAGAATGTCCACTCTTAAATTCTTTATGTGTTTATTATTTTTTATGGTTAGTATTAATTCCTTTTCCAGCTCGCCTATTCCTATGTATAAGCAGCTGATAACGATTCTATGTTTGGAGTTCCGGAACATGCCCTTCAGGGTCTCGAAGAACTCCGTGGGCGAGAACAGGACCCGCACCTTGGGTTCTCGGATCACGAACTTTAGCGTCATCTTGGGGGTTGAGAAGTGGTGCAGCGACGTGGGGCAGCGCAGCGATGCATCAAAGCAGTGCTGCGTATCGCGTGGCCTATTTCTTCTGCGTATCCCTCAATGGTACAGCTCCACGTGCCGCTTGTCCGCGGATCCCCAGTACGCTGCGTCCACTTTTGTACTTCGAGCCCGTTCGCGCTAAGTTGCACAGGGATGTGGGCACAAATCAGGGGTACTCGTAAATGAACCCTCCATGTGTCATTGGGTCACATATGGCGTAGCGCAAGAACAGCGCAGTGGCTTCAGTTACTGTCCAGGTAAGTATACACAAGTACGCACTTCTGGAGTCGTGATATCGCTCTACAGTTTCTTCTCCTTCTGCGCCGTTAACAAATACAAATGCGGGTACCCCCTAGAACCTGCACATATTTGCGCGGCTAAATCAGTTTAGGGTTAGCGACCGGGGGTGGGGATACCATGCTCATAAATGAGAAAGGTGCATAATTGTGTAAACGTCCACAGCGACGGGGCGAGTACCAGACGTGTCTCTTACTTCGCATGCTATGCTGCAGAGAGGGGAGAGAATTCTGCCCTTTTTTTTTTTTTTTTTTTTGCGCACCACTTTTTGTTCCAAAGGGAGAAGAGAAGGACACCTTTAACAATGAGGGTTTGTGCTCACGTCAGGTGAAATATTCAGTGAAAAAAAATTGTTATAGGGTCAGAGGGGGTAGTGATCCCTCATGTACAAACCGGTACGGCTTTTCCTGACCGGCTCACGCAACTGCAGAATGTACATACAAGTCTGTATAATAAGAACGTACAATCGTGTGGGCGTTTTTTTTTTTTCTTCCTCTTCCCTCTTCAGCTCTGTATGATTCACCCTAAGCGCGTATGACGCTGGGAATGTCGCGGTCCAAATGGTCCCCCACAGATAAGGGGTCACTGTTCCAGAAGAACGCGAAGAAAAATAAAAAGAAAAACACAAAACGGTGTGAACTATGGAGATGATATTCACAAAAAGGGGAACTACACAAACTGCGAGGGGAAAAGCGGAGCCCACGGGATGGACAATCGCACTTGCAGCGTAATATTTTAAGAAAGCACGCGGTGGGGGGGATGGCATATAGCTTTTTACTTCAAATTTCCACATGTACAAAATGGATGTTGCTAAGAGCGGTTTCCATGCCTATGCGGAAGTGGCGAAACGAATGAGGACATTATATGTAAATATATTACCGTATGACAAGAGCGACTGAGCCCTTTGTTCACACAGCTCAGCTCAGTGCGTTCGTGCCGCTCTTGTGGCTTACGGGATAATCCCCACGTCAAAGATCAAACAAAAAAAAAAAAAAAATATATATATATATATATATGTATATATATATTTTTTTTCCCTTTTCGTTTGTACAATTATGGAATTTATTTTTAGTAGGCGCATGTAGAGACTGCCCGAAGAGTACAGCTAAAATATAATATATAACGTTTGGCTGCAAAGCGGAACGCGCGTCGAGGGAGTATAAACTGCATTAAATGCAGATGACTCCTTTTGCTGCTAAGCCGCAACGCCTATGGGTTGTAGTAGAACATATAAAACATATATTTGGGCAGGGTAAGCGTAGCAGTGAATGCCCGCCGCTCGCGCCTTTTGTTGTTTTTCCCGCATTTTTGCTAATGCACCGGATGGATCGTCATAGCAGCCCCCCACGGATGATAGGGTTCATCCAGTCGGCTCGATTCACATAAATGGTAAAGGGGACAGGCATGTTCTAATTTTGTATTAACATTTAACTGCGAGATGGGAACGAATATTAGCCATCTGTTAGAGCAAACCTTTAATCATTTTTATCGTACCTAGGAACAATTTTCGCCGAGCTGTTCCGTTGAATAATATTTTTTTTTCAGTCACATGGCGGTGAAGTCGTTTTCGGTGTACGTCCTATTTTTTACCGGCATACCCCAGATAGGCATTTTATTTTTTCCCCATGTTTGCATCGTATGATGGGGGGGAGGAGCAAATAGAAAAAAAAAAAAAAAAAAAAAAAGAAAAGAAAAAAAAGAGGGGTTGGACGGAAAAGACGCCACCGCAATAGTCATAGCAGCTCGTGCCGTGTACGATACTGAGGACAATTCTAACCATGGATAGCAGCGACCAGCGGGGGGTTTAAGAATCTCAACAGAGGCAACTACAAATTGTGCTTTGCGTAACAGTTTAACAAAGAAAGAAGCGCAGAGGACGTGTCCTCATTGCCCATTCGAATTTGGGTTCATTGTTATTGTTGTGGTGGTAGAGGAAGATAAACTAATTAAAAGTACGACACATGTGCGATATGCATACAAAGCTAAGGAAACATTTTGTGTAGTATAACCTGTACAGTTACGCTATAGTGTATGGCCGATACCATGACGGCGCCTTTTATTCCTCCTGATTAGTCAACATGTGCTGGTCATTTTGTATTGGGGGGGCTACCCTAGACCAAGGGGCACTCCATCTGTGGGACATAATCGGCTCACCACTGCGCTAATGCAGTTACATTATAAAAAGACCCTGTAGTGAAGGGACTACTAGAGGGAGCCAAACTCTATTCGGTGCTCCGCATCCGTTGGACAGGCACGAAACTTGTATAATTCTTTCATCACGGTGAGAGGAATTACCTTTTTTGTTTTGAGGGCGATTTACAACACATGGGTGAGAATTATGTCCCCATTGCTGTCTGCGCGTGGGTCTGTCGCCCGAAATGAAAATCGAAGTAGGACCTTCACATGGGGCGGGAGGCATCTCCCTGCCCTGTTTTGCGCGTGGACAAACTGGACACGTAGCAAAGTTGCTTACATTCATCTTGCATGGACGGGGCTGAGACCGCGCGTTGTCCAGCGATATACAAATTTAAAAAAAAGTAAAATAAAAAAAAAAGCTACATACCAGTTACGCATACTTGGCCATAATAAAATTATGGTATAGCCGTTTGGGCAGCTTCTTTCCCCCCCTTGCGCGAGGCTGCATACGGCCACATATGAACACGGCAACGCGACTAGGGGCAGTATATAATAATACCCCCCCACTGGGCGTAGGGGTTAGTAAGTACATACTTATATTTTTATAGGTGGGCAGCAAATGGCCGCCACTGAAAAGAGATGTCCGCGCGAGGGTTAATAAAGCTTGTTACAATCTTATATTTTCCATTTTGCGGGTCATACTTGTTTTCTATATATTTTCTTCAATCGAATGAAAGTTCAGAAGTATTTTTTTTTTTTTTTTTTTATACAAGTTTGCTA